>NW_026068062.1:2209623-2274767 GCF_014885135.2 Alexandromys fortis | reverse complement strand
ATATATTCCAGCTTGGCTATATTCAGCTGAGCCATTGGCCAAAAGCAGCTTCTTTATTCATTAACCAATAAAAGCAACACAAATACAGAAGGACTTCCCACACCATATGTACAGGCCTCTCTGACCCTTTGTCACCAGGACAGAAGTGGATCAACAGCCAAGCCCTGGGAGTCTCCTGGGTGACAAATGGGAAGAGGTAAAGCAAAGTTCCTCTCTGGACTCTTAACCCCACATGAGACAGAGTCCTGGCACTGTTGCCAAGTTAGCTTCACTCTGCTTTGCTTTTTGACATTGGGCAGGAATGAGACTGAGCTCATCCTTGGGATGCATTGATTCTACCTTTCTGGAATCAGAACACCTTGTTTCCATGGAAACAAAATGACAGGCAGATAACTGCTCAGAAACCAAAGCCATTTAGTAAAGGACTTGGAATGCTGACCCTTGATCCAGTGGGAAATATGCCTTCCCCTCACTCCCCAGTACTCAATGGGCAGAGTATGTTTTTGCCATTGATGTCTTGTTAAGGTGAGGGCAGGTTAGATAGGACCAAAAAGTGTTTTCTGTTATCAGGCCACCCTTTTCTTGGCATTTTAACTAGGAGAATTAGACTTTTCTAGGAATCCAATACAGTTGTTCCAATTGGCACTTTTATGAACCTGGCTTCGGCAATCCCTGTCTGGAATATGGGAGGTCACAAGGGAAATCACAGAATCCCTTCTTGTAGTGTTTCTCATGTCCGTGGGTTGCTAGACCCTCTGCTTCTTTCTCTAATCCCTTCAAGGTTTTTCTATGACTTGCTCATGTACATAGCTAGAGTTTTGGTTCTAAGAGGGAGGAATGGAGTTGTCTTCTCTGCTGACCATGGGGTGGGCAGAGGGCAACTTGGGGGACACAGTTCTGTTCTTCAACCATGAGGGTTCCAGGGCTCATGCCAATAAGTGATCCAGCAAGTGCCTTTATCCACTGAACATCTTTCAGCACCCACTCTGATTCTTAAACATCCCATTCTACCTATTGCAAATGGCATACAATTTTAATAAGTAAACTCTGATGTCAAAAATGCAGTGTGCCATTTGTTAAAATGAGTTATGTCCTAATATAGGTCATTCTAAATGAGTCACAAGGCATCTTGAAAGATGTTTTCTTTGGGAGCAATGATAGGGCCTCGATAAAGCTGACAGTCCACATCTGTGCCTTGGAAGCAATGATGAGCCCTCGACAGACCTGACAAGCCACGTCTGTGCTGTTTCTTTTTGCTCACTTTCTGAAAATCCTTCCTTTGACTCAAATCTTTTTCTCTGCCTTTTTTCGATGCAGAATGGCTTCCAACAAAAAGATGCAGGAGTGTCTGATGGGAGTGCAGACAACAGAAGCGGAGTTAAAGCTGCTCAGTGTGGTGAGGGGAAGAATGGCCTTGTGATTTCTGAATCTCTATGGCAGAAGAACTCAAAGGAGGAAAACTGTCAATTTATGAAAGCCCACACTTTACTGAACTGTCAATACAGCCGCTGTAAGAGAATCCTCCTGTCATATCAGGGATCAGAGGATTAAATAGAATCCAGGGATAATTCAGGGTTTATCCTCTTGGGTGAAGATGACCTGGTGTTGATGTTGGGTTAATTTAAGGGATGAAAAACGTCTGACCAGTGCGTACCAGTAGATGCTATTTGTTCCGGATGGGAAAAAGCAGATTATAAAATTACAACTCCATTCCCAAGTCTTTTAGAGCAGTAATGAGCCAGCGTTTGCCTCACTGGTAGCACTTCTCCTTCAGAGCTATTGGTAGAATAGCTGGTGAGTCATGCATGCCTCCCCAGCAGGCTTCCAGTAAATCTGGGAATTAGACTCCTATCTGTATAAGTCAGACACGTGATGCAGGTATGTAGGAATGTGTATATTGTAATCAAATCTCTTGAAATCTTCCCAATTCGTGCTTTGCCTAGACTCTGTTTCAATGACTATGTGACGAGATCATGTATAACACATATAAAATGTATGCTGGTTCTGGTCATTTAGTAGACATTAATTGCTTATGCAACCTGCTAGGGAAATTTGACCAGAAACGTTAATTGTGAGATAATGGGACTGACCCAGATACAGAGCATATATGAGGTGTTCTCCCACAGGTAAGAAGCGAGGACTGACCTCTGTGCAGAGGTCGCAATGAACACAGAGCATCTAGATTCCAGCTCTTCCTTGCAGTTGATGAGAATTCACCATGGCTCAACCCTGAAAACTATGTCCTAAACAGTGCTGGACATTATTGCTTCAAGTAACACTGAAACTTATATTAGGTTAGAAAAAAAATGCTGAAGATGCTCTCACAGTCCAATTTGAATGTTTTACTTTAAATCGAATGTGTCATTGCTGAGAGGAAGATTTATGGATACCAGACAAGAATGTTGAAAAAAAAATTCAGCATTGAAGACGAATGCTAGAAAGAAATCCCACACTAGCTCAGAACTGAGTATAATAAAGGATTATTTATTTAGGGGTAGACTCACAGATCACAGTCCTCTGCATGAACGGGGATAACAGGAACCCAATCCAGCAGCTGGAAGAGAGGACTGGAGTCATTTATAGTATAAGAGGCCACGCCCAAGTGGGCTGGTACCTTAAAGCTACTGGCTGAAGGAGTTCCTGCAACACAGCATCACTTGTATAAATGAGTCAGTGTTCTATGTATATATATGAGTATTATGAGATTTGTGAACCTATTCACAGTGTTGGTGCTCAGTTGTTGAACCTTTCCTGAGATTTTTGTCCCCCTGTGCTGGGTGTGTCTGTGTTCTTTCAAAGTAATAGGTGTGACATTCTCAATATTGTCAGTCTCCAGTTCTCACTGCAAGGAGAAGAATGAGGACACATGAGGCCTAAGGTCTGGTTAACACTTGCCCTTGTGCCCTTCATAGCATAGCGTGTAAAGTGTGTGTTTTGAGCCCTTCTGTCTGAGTGCTTTAGGGGTATTTATGTAACCTTATGCTTGACTGGCTGTAACCAGCAAGGCAGGATTCCTGTCTCACCATGTCAGCCTCATCTCTTTGGCCTTTTGAGATGGCCAGTGACATACTTATATTTTTGTTTCACAGTTTGTTAAAATTAAAGACAGAGAGGAAGAGAGATTTAGTAGTAGTCTCTGACATAACTAACAAGTTTATTAGCATTTAGACATGCAACATTCATATTTACACTTGCACAAATATAATTTTTATAAATTTCTCAACTATCTTTTTTGTATAGAAAGAATATGTTCTAGATTTCTCCAAAAACTAGTTATAAATCTTACGGACTCTCAAATCATTTGCAGGGTGATGTCATGTTGCCAAGAGGCCACCAGAGGGCGGGAATGAATTTCACTTGGAATTGTCTCTGAAGCAAGAAGTGGAAATTTTCCATTGTAGTGAGGTTCTGAACCCTTTGATCTCTGAATTTCATCCAGTGAACTAAAATTCTAAAAAGGTGTATTGATTTTTTTTATAAAAATGTGATTAAAGGCTGAACATAAGCTTGTTTGATTCTAAAGCTCCCCTTCTTTCCTGTACCTTCAAAGGAAAAGACAAAGAGATAAAGATGAATACTGAAGGAGAAAAAAATGACCAGACACAAACACACGAAGTTCTTTCACCTTCCAGATGTCACTCACATTCTCCTAGGATAGTAATCAGAAATAAAGCAAAACGAAAGATTAATTGCAAAATACAACGTCGTATCCTGTTTCTGAGTCAGATTTAAAACTATTTAAGTTTATAGACGTATTAACTTATTATTAAAGCAATTCTACTGGCAATTGACTTGCCTTTTGAATGTAGGCAATTGAAGGAGTATAGGACAACACAGAGGAGAGACTGAAGCTGGATGTTTTTGGAGCCTCTTTAAGCCACCCTCCATTTAGATCTGGTAAGTTACCCTCTGTTTAGATCCAGTGAAGACAGGCAGTCAAGAATTCTTATTTGTGCAGGGAAAAGGAAAAATGTGCACCTAGAGGCATAGATTATTGAAACCACTTTTAGCAGAAAAGCAACTACTAGTATTAACTATTTTACATTGATATGGATTTTTGTATAGTGATACAAATTTAAACCTATTTTTCCTATATTATGTGTATGTTTCTACTCGTTTGGGATATTGTGCATATGTGACTCAGTTAAAAATGTAATGTATAATTAAAAATGTAGATTAATAGCCATCTATAATAGCCAAACATATAGTCATGTTAGATATGTTTTCAAGATCATTTTTTATGCCCTGCAATCCTGAAACATGCATGGGCAGCCCATATATAGTTATTCTGGTGAGCTTATTCATATTAGGATTTATGGTCTAAGTTGATAAGGACTACTGACCACATCTTTTCCACAAGAGAGAGCAGAACTCATAACATAAGTTGTGAGGCACCAAAACAGATTTATTCATTAACCAATAAAAGCAAGACATACACAGAAGGACCTCCCACATCACATGACTATGGTATCAACAATTATCTCTGACAACCAGTTTTTATGTCCAACCCAGAGGCAACACAGTCTGACATCAAATCTTTTAACACATGCCAGTAACCAACAAATACTTTCCCTAATGGCTTCCATGTGTGCTAAAGGTTACCAAGCAGACTTTATTTCCCTTCTTAATTCATCATCTGTAGTGTACTACTGAATGGATTGCTCCTCCTAACTTACCTGCGACAAAACATGAAAACAGACCAACTTCATATTTTCACATTTAAAAAAATACATGATCCAGGAAGCAAACAAGTAAGTGTCCAGGTGTCAACTAAAAAGGAAAAAAAACAAGTCCTTCATAGAGCAATGTCTCCCCAGGATATGGCCTTGATCGTTAGAAGTCATCACTTGCTGCTACTCATCTGTCAGTGGTCATAGGCATTATTCACTATCTGAGTCTGTGGGCCAAACACACATGGAATAGATTGTCTATCGTTACAATCAATTTAATTCTTTTTCTTCATGCCCTTTTTACATCAGAAAATATTAGTGAGACATAAGCTATGATATCAGATGTCCAAACATAGTCAGTGTAATAGGTGCCCCCTTTAAGATTTCTGTAAGGTCTTTGAATCAGTCAAGGAAAATT
This sequence comes from Alexandromys fortis, assembly GCF_014885135.2. NCBI lineage: Eukaryota > Metazoa > Chordata > Mammalia > Rodentia > Cricetidae > Alexandromys > Alexandromys fortis. Next base: position 2,269,679 of record NW_026068062.1, on the reverse strand, counting down.
ATTTTTAGTGTCATTAATAGGAATATAGAAACCAAAGCTTTGGTGACCGGAGATCAGGCTCAGTGGGTAAGCTTGCTTGCTGAACAAGCTCAGAGACCTGAGTCTGAATCTTTTCCATCCACATAAAATGCAGAGAATGGTTATTCTTATGTCCATACCCCATCACTGCAGGGAAGCAGAAGCAGTGGGAGTGTTGTGGCTTGCAGGGTGTCATCCTAGCTCGGGGTTCAGCAAGAGACCCTGACTCAAGGGATAAATGTGGAGAGTGGTAGCATGAGGCGTCTGATACCCTACTCTGGCGTCTGTATATATTCTCCTGGATTCACTCATATGCAGTTATTACATATACACACCATAAATGTACACTAATCATACACACACACGCACACACACAATAAATTAAAAAAACAATTGCTGAGGTATATTTTATAGAAATATCTTCTTTTGTTGTTGTTTGCAGGAATTTTGTTTCTTTGTATGTTTTCAAGACAGTTTCTCTTTGTAGGCCTAGCTGTACTAGAACTAACTTTTTAGACCAGGTTGACCTTGAACTCAGTGATCTGTCTGGCTCTACCTGCTGAGTGCTGGGATTAAACATGTGTGACACTACGAACCATTCAAAATTACAGCTTACATTCAAAGAGACTGGAACCTTTATTGAACCTCATGGCAGGGTTAATAAAGCACTTTGAGATCACTTAAGAGTGATATCATGTTACATATTTAAGTTATGTTTTTAACCTATACATGGAGGTTTCTCTCCTGCCCACAATTTCCCAAACACTCTGAAGTTTAATATTAGTTGCAAACTGTTTGACTGATGGCTCAGGCTTATTACTAACTAGATTTTATATTTTAAATTAACCAATTTATATTAATTTATGTATTGCCATGTGGCTGAGGCATTTCCTCACATCTTGCTTCTCTGGAAGCTGCTGGCATCTCTCCAACTCTGACTGCTTTTTCTGTGTCTCTGCTTGGATTTCCTGCCTAGCTATATTCTGCCTGGCTATTGACCCAGTCAACTTCTTTATTAACCAATGTTAATAAAACATATTCACAGCATACAGAGGGGCATCCCACATTGTTAACCTGCCTTTAATAGTATAAAAACCAACCTTTCTTTCCTTGTATACTCATGTAATCTGTTTTTACAATCCATGATAGTGTAGAAAACACTAAAACATCCCTATGCAGTAAATGTCTGCCACGAATGCTGGAACTAACATATGGATAATTCTTGATAGGACAGCACTTGCAATTCTGCTTTGGGATCAGTTGGAGTCAGCTCAAGTAAATAACTTAACCCCTTGTAAAAAGCTGCTAAAGATTTCTGTGAAGTATCCATTTCTTTTCCATGTAACTCTTTCTGTGCTGTTCAGTGAGTACAGAGCAAAACCCATACTTGGGAACAGAATTCACAGATAAAGGTAGGGACAATCAGACTTCAGGCAGGAAAAGGAACAAGTCAGGCTCAGGAACTAGCACAGGGCTAATATCTGCACAAGAGAGAGAATACAGACAAGCAAGAAACCACAAACCAGTCACAGAGGGAGGATATAGGGTAGTGGAGAATATACAGCTAGGACTAGCTATTGGTCAAATCCATTCAAGGGAAGTGCTAGGTTTTTTTCCCTTAATGTGTTGTCAAGATATGATTTAAAAACAAAGATAATAGAGGAATAAATGAAAGTGCAAAAACTAACATGTAAATGAAATAGAGGCATACCGAGAAAATTCAGGTTATATGTGATATAGCAACAGATGAGAGGTGCTTTTAATAATATTTTATGGACAGTTGGTATCCTTCATAAAATTTACACAAATCCAAAGACATTTTCCTCTTTCTTCATAAAGCATATGGTGAAGATTTAGCTGAGAAAAGAGAATTCTTAGATGAGATCTAAAACAAGGAAAGTTATATGTTTGCCTGTATATTATCACACGATGGTTAAAGATATTTTTATAATGATTTCTGAGATCATTTGAGACTTCTGCAGTCATAGGTGCTGAAATGGCTGTTTGAAAAGAGACATATGTAGTTTAATGCTCAGACCATATAGAAGACACAAAATTTGGTAGTATAAGATCAAACATTGCGAGGTGTCCAAAGAACCTAGCAAAGTTAACAAAGGCAGGAGTTTAGAAAACTGTTCAGTGGGTAAACTTGATCGCCCAAAAGACCCCAGATGCATACACTTCCCCATGACTATGACTTTTCATATCACTGTGCAGGAATGACATTTATTCTTCTCCATAGATAATTGACTTTCTTATTGTGAGTGAGACTTAATTAGATGAAGGGCAGAAACACCACTTCTCCATAAGAGAAAAGGGAATCCTTCTTGTATGGTTGATTTCAATAGCTCATTCATTATCCATGACCCATATGATCCATTCCATTCCTCTCTCTCTCTCTCTCTCTCTCTCTCTCTCTCTCTCTCTCTCTCTCTCTCCCTCTCCCTCTCGGACTGTGAAAGCAATGAATGGCTATCTTCCTGATTATACATTTTAAACATATCTTTTGTAAGTCCAGGGTCAGTAGCAGAGGATTCTTTGAGTACCCATATTTGAAAAGGCCAAGGGTCACCCTGTTTTTGGCAAAATGTCAAAACACTGTTAATATGAAGAATGGGAAAAGTAAACCCATTGTTGTACTGTCTAACAAAAAGGATTAGGAAGAGCCTGCCATGGTGATGTTGACACAAACTACAGAAAACTCAAAGGGAAATGAGGCGAGCTGTCGTCCTTTCATTCTTTCCAGTTAAAAGACTGAAGCAACCGTGGAGAGGGCTTGGAGAAATAAAAGACAAGTCTCTCTGGAAAGCACACAATGGCTGTCATTTGTTCATTTGCTTCTGTTCTCTACCTAAGGTCTTTCGGGTACAGATAGCTGAAAGTTGTCTAAACATAGGGTTGAGATAAAGAAATAAATAAAATGAGTCTAGTAATACAAATACTTCAAAGGAGTTCTGAATTAATTTGCTTGTTCTTTGAGTGTTTTACTTTTTCAAGCTCCATAACAACCTTTAGAATGCGGCATTATCTGTGTAGGTGATGAGAAAGAACAGTAAATTTTATCAGATAGAGACGACACATAAGCATACTTTTCATTATTTTTGGCTTCCTTTTCCTCTTCATATCTTATTGATATTTATACCAATGTCATGATGATTATAGCGTCTTTCACACACTGGTAGTTTCAATTGACATCACATACAATAACACTTTTTTCTTCAAGATATTAGGAAATAGGTCTTAAAAACAGTGAATTGTTCTTGTGTATCTTTTTCTGTGTGATATATTAATATCACAATATGTATTAACATATTGAGTAGCAAATTAAATAGTAATTTGGGTGGTTAAGTTATTTGGGAAATGCTGTAAATTAAATCAGATTTGGAAAGAGGTTGAAAGTTTAAAAATGATGGACAAAGTAATTCAAACAAAGGGGTGGCATTTATTTAAGGAAAAGCAATTTATTTGGGGATATAGAGGATTTGGATTATGTGAGTGTGAAGAACAGGGAACAGAAGGAGCAGCAATGAAGGAGTAGCTGAGCTCTAACAGAGTCAGAACCTGAGAAGCAATTATCCTACAGACCCCGCAGTACGGCCTTTTAGCATCACGGAAAGCAGTGATGAGGTAGTTGATATTTAAAATAGCTGTTTTAATACAATGAAACTGTAGACCATCATGGGAAATGTAAGAAGGCAGGGTTTCTCACATAAGTGCAATTTAGGAGGAAAGGTGATAGGAATATTAAGGAAAGACAAGGATGTAAAAGAGAAAGAGAATTGGTGATAAGAAAGTGGATAAGTATATAATCTAGTACTTTATATGTGTGTATGGAAGTTTCACAATGAAAGTTATTACTTTGCCAGGCGGTGGTGGTGCACGCCTTTAATCCCAGCACTTGGGAGGTAGAGGTAGGCAGATCTCTGAGTTTGAGGCCAGCCTGGTCTACAGAGCTAGTTACAGGACAGGCACCAAAAGCTACAGAGAAACCCTGACTCAAAAAACCAAAAAAAAAAAAAAAAAAAGAAAGAAAGTTATTACTTTGCTCAGTTAATAACACGTAACCATAAAAGCAAAATAATTTTAACTGTAATTGAGGCAAATATGGCAGAAAAGTCGATCAGAGGAGAGAGAGTTCATAGAAAACACCGTACTGCTGGGAGCAGGGAGCGATCGTGGTGTGAAGGACGACAGCATTGCAAATGTGGAGGTGGAGGAATTATTGGGCTTTGGATAAAGATATAAGAGGAATTCTAAGGGGGCCCTTCCAGTAGGCAGAGCAAGAGTGTTCTCAGAATGTTGAATACAAGATTGGGAATGAAATGTCGTACAGCAAGAGCTGCACAGGAACCAACAGACTTTGTCCTGATCAGGAGAGGACTAGATGTACCATGACAGAGACAAGAAGACTAACGCTGGAAATATATGATATAATAGTATGGTATATACGTTGTATTTGATACTTTGTCAGTCATCCCACATCATACAACACGAGAGCAGTGCACATGTGATTCTGAACTCCAGAAGACAGAAAAAATAAAACCTAGAGGTCCCATGCACATTCTCAGTCTCTGAACACTTCTAATGCCATGAGATCTGCTTGGTTTATTAAGAGACTAAGAACAGAAAAGAGAAGACTCTTAGGTAAATCACTTGCCATTCAAATGGAAAGATTGGAAGAGATGAGAAGAACCTAAAAATTGTCTCTGAGAATAGTCAACAAAATTTCAGGAAAACCCAGAAAATAATGTCTCCTGGAACAGTCAAGAAAATACTTGAAGAACAGGTCAGAAAATCTTCACTCAGGACCACAGATGCATCCAGGAGAAGGATAAGATTCAGTGTGGACTCAGTAACATTGGATCCACATGGCAAAAAAAAAAAAAAAAAAAAAAAAAAAAAAAAAAAAAAAAAAAAAAANTCAAAAAACAGGGTCAAAGCTCTCATCATCATTCCTAAGCAACTCTGCAGCAGCAACAACCTTCTGTTCTAGTCTTCCTCTGTAAAAATATAATTTGACAAAGGCTTTACCTGAAATTCTTGTGAAAACAAGCACCTGGTAGTCTTCCATTCTAACAGCCCAAACTAGGTCTTAAAGGTTCCTTCTGGTTCCAGAAGCAGTTAGGTTTTTTCCTTTTTAATTGAGAAGAAGCACATGATAATCCTGGATGTCTTTGTCTTCAACCTTCCAATCTTTGTCTATGGAAGTAGAAAACTAATGCTTAAACTAGTTAGGTCCTTCAAGAATGTTACCTACTGAAGCAGGAAATTTCAAAGACAGTTTAGTCATTTTCGTTTGTATCCTGCAGAATGCCTCGCAAAATCTTTCATGAAGCAGGGATCCAGAAGGATCTTCTCACCTTTTGGCAAGTTCAGCAGTCATTTCTTGGTGGGTCCTGCATTTCCAGTGAAGTAGTACAGGCAAGAGCAGTTTCTTGCCCAAATGACTAACCAGCTCCATAAGGAGCCTCTTCGATGCCCAGCTTCCTCTTGAAGTAATTGGTATTGCCAGGAACAGATGTGTCTCATTGTCATGAAAAGTACTTAAACATTTTAAATGCCAAATTCTGAAGGTCTCTGAAAGATTTGATGAATGCCTATCTAACTGAAATATATCTCTTTACATCTAGAAAATCTAACATGACTACAAGCTTGACTATTATAGATGGTTACCTATTAACCTACATTTCTTAATTATACATTACATTTTTTAATGAGCTACACAAGCACAATACATTAATCAAGATCAGAAATACATATACATATAACAAAATTGACCTTAAATTTGTATCAATAAACCAAGATCCATACCAATGCAAATTATTCATATCTATATCATATCCCCCTTTAAATGTAAACAAACATTTTCAAACAATATTTGGGAATATGGGCATAGTCCAGCTTATACTACTTCTGCTGCTGGGAAACTGTTAATCAGGTCTTTCATGGTGTATTCTGTGTGACAGGTTCATCTCAGTCAGTAGTTGGGCAAAGTAATTTTTCGAGGGTGTTCATGGTGATCGTTCAGGGGGACATGTTCTATCAAACCATATTTGTCGGGAAGTATTTCAAAGGTTCCCATCTTCTGTGAAAACAAACAAACAAAAAACCTCTTTTCCAAAGCAACATATTTTAAACTCAAATTTTGGAATCAAGATACATTTAGAAAATATATGCTGGTTTAGCTTAGCAGCCCATACAATGAAATGTCTCTCTGTACTTAGCTCCTTCACGGTCAAAAAATTCAATGAAAACACAAGAGACATAATCTGGATTCTCTGTGAATTTTCCATTTTTTTGTTTTTATTTTATTTTTTTATTAAAAATGTCTGCCTCCTCCCCCCCTCCCTCCCCCCCACTCCCCACGCTCCCCTCCCCTCCCCCTCCCTCTCCAGTCCGAAGAGCAGTCAGGGTTTCCTTCCCTGTGGGCAGTCCGAGGTCCTCCCCCCTCCACCCAGGTCTAGGAAGGTGAGCATCCAAACAGGCTAGGCTCCCACAGCGTGGCTTAGACTCTGGGAATTTTACTGGCTAAGCCACTGCCACATGGCAATACACAGATTAATAGAAATGGGTTAAATTAAGATGTAAAAATTAGCCAATAAGAAGCTAGAGCTAATGGGCCAGTAATGATTTAATTAATATAGTTTCTGTGTGGTTATTTTGGGACTAAGCTAGCCGGCCAGGATGAACAAGCAGGCTCTCCTCCAACAACCAACAGAGAGGGGAAAAGAAAGGAATAGTTGTCAGCAGTGGATATACATGTTTTATTTCATTGTACAATCTTAACAATAAACATCTGTTTACATATCACAGGTTGGTTGCTTTGGCGGGGTAGTTTGGAGACATCTTTGTCCTCTGACAGGATGAGGCAGGTAATTGGCTTGGAAAACACTTCTTTTCTGGTACAAGATGTTACAAGAGATAAAATCAATGGATAACAATAGTTGATCTATGGACTGGAAATAATGATAAAAATTCACTATCATCCTTCTATTATAAAACTGAAGTAAATAACAGATAAGAGAAACTCATTCTTCTTAGGATTCTACCCATAATTCAGAGCAGGAAATTAAGCATTTCTACTACATTCAGTAATTCATTTATCATTATTTCTTTTCATGAGAAAATAATGTAGATAGATATTTCTTGTACATGGTATATCAGCAACTAGCCCTCTTCTCTAGCTACTTAGTGATTGGATAAAGCACAGATTCACACATTCCCTTCATGAGTGTTTACACCTTCAGTTGTAAGTTTTCCATTCATGTTTTTAGTTAGGAAAATAAAGAATGAATTCAGTGGCCAGATATTTTTAACAATGACAGGTTACAGGGCCAACAATGTGTGGTTTCTAAGTCCTTTTGACTCATGCGTTCAACAATGTCCATGTCAACTGGTGACGTATACCCCTCAGAATTTGAAGTCACTCTCTGTGTCCTGATTGTTCTGCATGGCTTTAGTGTTTATGGCTTTCTCTGTATCTCCTTAGGACATACTGGACTAAGTGTGTAGACATGTGTATGATTTCATTAAGGCTAGCAAGACCCTGACTGTCACACAATGTCTTGTAATTCAGATTCCAGTTAAAACAGCCAAGAGATACTTGTGCGTGACCAATTTTGGTAGCTCCTCCTCAGCCTTTTAATACATTCACTGAGTGCTGATGCCCAATTATCCAAGGATATCAGGCCCAGAAGTATAAAACTTTTAATTGTTTTTTGAAGTGAGAAGCCACTTGAGCGACAGACAGAATCAATTCTGAAGTAATTGCTCTTCCTTGAGGTATCCCTTTAAAGTGTATCTAGTTTCTTAAAAAATTACAGTGTGGGAAGGGTGGAAAATAATACAATCTTTGAACACTACATGGACATGAGAATTGAAGTCCAGAAACAAAAGCACAATTTTAATTTGCTAGGCAATTCTATACTCCCTGGGAAAACTAAGCTAAGAAAACCGAATTGTATTTAAGCAATGCCTTTTTAAAGTTGATGTGTGTGTGTGTGTGTGTGTGTGTTTGTATGAGCACACAAACACACATGCACTGCTTGCAGATTCCATCACATTGTTACAATAGCAAGAATAAAGTAGCAAAGACGGATGGATGGTCAGCTCAATCTGATCTTTATGTTTAGTTGTTGGTGAAATTGTATTTCCTTCCCTCAGAGCTTATGTTGAATTTTCAAGTAAGTCAATATTATGCCTGGCTATACGGCTAAAGTCCCTTGCAAAAAATAAGAAAACAAATCTATGTTCACACACACACACAAAAAATTCTTAAGGGAACAATGCCAGTGGGGAGCATTTAATTCTGACCTTAAAACTTCCTAGATAAAAGAGTGCAGTCATATTTCTCTCATGGGTTCTTTACAGTCTTTGTCTATTCCAAGACAACTTTCTCCACACTCCATTTTTCCACCCACCTCACAGGATTGAAAAAGGCATTGAAGGGAAAAAATGGAAGAGAAGGAGAGAAAAGAATCCTTGTAAACTGTCAGCACATTTCGTCTCACAAGTTCCCCTGAAACCATTTCTCTTGCCATGTGGTCTGAGTCATTTCATGCGAGACAGGATGGCTAAGCTGCCTTCCTCATCACTATGATAAAATGCCTGGAAAAGGCAACTTAAGGCTGAAAAGGTTTCTTCTTACTGACAGTTGGCCATTGTCGTGGGAAGACTGTGATGATGGATAGCCCAGGCTAATGGCAGCTGGAACATGAGACTACTTGCTTGCATCTTGGCAGAGAAAAGTACCGAAAGCCTGGAGTGGAAAATCAGGCTCTGCTCTAGCCCTTGGTGTTGGCCTCTGAGCTTCCTACCTTTATATACAGCTAAGGACCAAGTTTTCAAACTCCTAAGCCTGCAGTAGATACTTCACACCCAACCTATAACACACAGATATGAAGTAAAGAGGAGGAAGAATAGGGATGGTGGTGGAATGAGAAAATACATTCTGTTCTTCCTGCCACTGTGTGTATTTTTCTTCCCAAAGAATTTCTTCTGCCCATTATTCTAGGAACTATACTCAAGATTGTTTCCTAAAATTTCTACATCCTGTGCCCCCAACACATACCTGACCTAGTCTACTCTTGATTATACTAAAGATAACAAACACTGTGGGTGTTTCCTCCCAATATTCAGAGATGAAGTCTCCTCCCCAACCAGAGCACTCTGAGGCTTGCTTAGGTACAGAGAAACTGTAACAAGATGCCTCATGACTAGCCATCATTTGTCTGCTAATTTAGTTTGATACAGATCTAGCCTTCTAGGTTATAATCACAGATACTTAATTTAACTTTATTAATTTTCCATTTGTCAGGTGATATTTATTTACCAGTCTGAAATAGACTAGCAATAACAGATTATTATTTTACTAATTTAGCATTGAGAATGATAGATATACTCTGGCCCTGTCTCTGGTTTTGGAATGTTTGATTACTCATGCATGGTATGAGAAGTGAAGGTTAAGATGTGTAAGTAGGAATATAGAACAGAAAGAGGTCATTTAGTTGGGTGTATAATAATAGTTTGCTCTGACTTCTGGCGACAACTATTTCCAATAGACAAACACATATTGCAATGGAACTAAAACATACTCATCTCCTTGAACACAGGACTATGGCAGAAATAGATTTTATAAAAATGCTCTTAGGAGGTATTGGACAGCATTATCTGTTTAAGCTATGCTGCTTTCTGTTCCCTGTGCTGTGTTCTCATTACTGTTGCTTATACTGCAGATGAAAGTCCTGCATCCAGTTTGTGCCATGAATTAACTTGAATGGTCAAAAAAGAAATTAAGGTAGATGAAACCCACAATTACAGTTTTCCCTTTGAGGACCGAGAGTAGTCTCCACATTGACCATAGGTGTCCAACTTCCAGATATATTTATATGTGAGAAACAGATGTTTCTTGTATTTTTCCAGTGTCTTCTATTTCTTTTATAGTATAGAAAAACTTTTGCTTCGTGTATGTTGCTTACATCCCCAAATTTCTGTGGCATGGTTGTTACAGGGATGGTTTACTCCACTCTCAAACAGTTCATCAGGAATTCAGCCTATGCAACTTTTCAGTGCATTAAAATTCAGGATATACTAATTATACCCTATTATACTCTGAAGACATTATTGGTAAAAATGTGTACAGTTAGTTAAAGATACAGTAAGCATGTTTTAGGTGAAACATGAGTCCATCTTTGGATGACAAGAGCCATAGGGGTTCTAGTGGTAGTCTGGTAAATCTCATGATGGTGAGTAGCTAGAGACTAGATTTTTTTTTTAATTTTCAGTGCTGTTAACACAAAGACAGCTTTTTTTTTTTTTTTTGGTTTTTCGAGACAGGGTTTCTCTGTAGCTTTGGTGCCGATCCCGGAACTAGCTCTTGTAGACCAGGCTGGCCTCGAACTCACAGATATCCACCTGCCTCTGCCCCCCGAGTGCTGGGATTAAAGGCGAAAGACAGATTTGAAGTGTTTATGAAAACATCTCAGTGGTAGGGCAAGGCATAAAGGGGTAATTACAGGTGCCTATTAGCACATGATTTAATAATTACAGGTGTCTATAACCACACGATGAAATAAACCATATGTGGTCTATCATGCAATGGTTTTTTTTTTTTTCAGTTACAGAACTGAAGGATGAAGTCATGGGACCACGAGAATGAAATCCAGAGCTATGAAGTTAAAGAAATGAAGCCGGACAAAGAGACACAATTATATATAATTCTTCTATAGACAATGATCATATCACATGACCTTAAGGAAATAATACAGCGGACAACACTTAATCTTCCAAATTAAACCACCTGATGAGATGCATAGTCACACCAGGACAACACATTCCCCGATGGGACATCAAGCCCGTTTATAAATTGCACATTTGTGCTTAGTTTAATGAGTGTTTAAGGGTTAAGAACCAAAACCCAAGTTAATCTAAACTGTGCACAATGTAGCACAAATGGGAATATATTTACGTAAGCTCCACATGAATTATTCAGTGTTCAGACACCAATCTGATTTTGCATTAAACTGCATTGATGGAGGCCATGTGCTGCTGACATAAGTAAAACATTGGCAGCGCCTGGCCCTCCTGTCTCCTCTGCCCTACACCGGTATTAGGGAGATGACCTTCATTATGCAAGCTGGTCTTTCAATTTCCCCCAAAATGGCAGGTACTACACTGTACCTGACACCAGTACTTTAAAGAAAACCATCTGATTATTATGATGCATATGTGGAAGACAGTTCTTGACACCATGAGTGTTGCCAGCAAAGCAAACCCTCTGCCCTCAAAGACCTTCACTTCTAATTAGAGAGATTTGATGATCTATTATCACGAGACAACCCATGGCATAATGATGAAGAACACTTAGGAGACAGCGTTGTGCTTCCTGCAAAACCTGAGAATACATGAAAATGACTAAGTGTGAGGGTCCTTTACCATGGTAATACAACCAGGCCACCTCACTGTGTCTAGGTCTTAACATTTGCAGCGGGTCATGTCTGCTCTCTTTGTGTGTGTGTGTGTGTGTGTGATGTATCCTAGGGTTTAAAACATGTATAGTTCTTCTCTAAATTCAAATGAATGGAGACTAATATCCATGTTCTTACCCTCCAAACATTTGTCTCCATTTGCTGTCATTTGTCTTCTCACCCTAACCTCTGCTTTACCAGGACTAACTTATGAAGTACAGATGGGTCTAAAAAAAAATCTACACAAGCATTGATTTTAGCCCTAACTTTAGAATGTTCTTTTCCCTCACTGAGAAATTTTGGTGTCTCCTCTTGTTCTGATTTCTGGTTCTGGGTACAGTCTGTACACCTACCCTACGGATTTGGTGAGAAGTTTGAGTTCATATGTATTCTCTCCTTATATAATATTCAGGAAAGGAGGCCCTTGTGTTATACTAAACTAGGGTTCTTGAAACAAATTACTCTTTGCCCAAGACATACTCTGGGATAATGTCTTGGCTTCTCTCTTTCTCTTATCTATTTATCATTAATCTGTCCATTTAGTTGTTGAAGTTGTAGAAAATGGTCTTGCAAAGGGAACTCATTCTTAAAATTTGACTATATTAAAGCACAGACTGAGTTAATTGGATAAACTCTGAACTTGTGATGTAGGTTAGAAATTCTGTGTTATCAAGGCAGTCTTATATACTAACCTAGTGAGAAACAGACTATAAGATAAAATATAAGATCCCTGTGACTTCTAACTCACTGCATAACATTGAGTATGAATCTAGTATATTGGAGAGATTCTTAATGAATCTCAGGGCCATGGACAGTATAACCTGTTAGACAAACTCAAACATCCTTTGAACCAGTTTCTCATGTTGCTTCATGTTGTAAGAGAAGGTGGGGCTCCTTGCTTTTCACCCCAGCTGCCAAGCTAGTTTAACCCCCGAAATAACCGCATAGAAATTGTATTAATTAAATCACTGCCTAGCCCATTATCTCTATTGGCTAACTCTCACATATTAGTTTAACCCATCTCCATTAATATGTATCGCCACTTGACTACAGTTTACCAGCATGAGTCTAACCAGCATCCGTCTCAGGCAGGAGAACCATGGAATCTGCCACACTGCCCTTCTTCCCAGAATTCAGTTCGGTCTACTCCACCTATCTATATTTTGCCCTATCAAAAGGCCAAGACAGTTTCTTTATTCAACCAATGAAAACAGCACATAGACAGGAGAACCTCCTACAACAGCTTCAGTAGCTCCAAGAGAGTCAGGATCCTTGCATGGAAAAACACCTCAAAGGCTTGTTCTCCACCACATTGTTACTATCAGACATCACTGAGAGGAAACAAAGCAAGAGGGGCTTTCTGTAGACCAACTGCCATATCTCCTTTTCCTAAAGCCTGACAGACATTGTACTCTCACTCATGAACCCATGTCCCAGAAAATGAATGGCTTCTGTGTAATACATTTCTCATGAGAGTTGAGAGAGAGATGTGGCTGACAGTTATGAAGACAAGGAAATACACAGAAAGTAGCCGCCTTTCCAATATCTTATTGGCACTCACATGTGGAGATAATATCTAACCTTCTTCCAAGGTTAGAAATTGCCATCAACTTTCTGGCTCTTAGTGAAACTACTCAGTTTAGAAACTGGAACTGAGGTGTTGCAATGATTACCTGTAACTCAGCTACTGCTGTGAAGTCCCTCTGGTGCAAAGATGAGACTTTTTCTGGGAGACTGAAAAATGCACTGACAAGTAAGATCAGCTAGCATTCTGGAAATGGAAGCTGGGAATCTCAGTCTGACATTTGGAGCTGGAATTCCTGTCACTGAAAGATGGAGGGGAAAGCAGTGTCAGCAAAGAAAAGAAATGGTTCACTAGATGCCAACCACCACCAGCAGCAGCAGTGCTGGGAACATTCAAGCCGAGGTGGCAGAAGCCATAAAGATGCCCTGACAACTGTTCACACAGTCACAAAAGTTCACCGTGGTGGCATTTTGTCCCACAAATAGGAAAAACTTGTATCCTGACCTATCTGAACACATCTTGATGTTGATGGCTCTTAATATATTTTTATTCTTAGACTATCTTGAAACACTGTGCATTTGCAAAATCTTTTATGGACCAGGTTAATACATATTTATTGAATGCATTTTATATGCAAGACATTCCCAGCATATTATAATTTGAATACATCATACCAGTGTCAAGAAACTATTTACATTAAGATGTACAGAGGAAACGCTGTGAAACTTTTTATATTCTGTATTTCATTAGGCCTACCCTTCAAGCTCTGTCCCATGGGTACGAGGGAACTTTAAAAAACACTTCTTGGCTGCATATAGTTTGACGGTTTCCTTTCCACAAATAATTTTTAACTAGTTGCAGTCTGGTAGACATCCAGTGGTTTGCTACTCCATGAATGGTCAAACTTTCAGGCAGTATATATTTTGATTCTTTCCACAATGGGTGCAGATGGTAAAAGCTTTTATAAACTCATGGAAGACAGGAGAGAGTCACTGTTATTAGGCGAGTTAGTTTCATACTTGTTGACATGGAGATATCCTTCCTGTTGTGCCCACATTGTTTACTACCTTGTTTACATGACAACAAATGCTTACATCTCTCATGATATCAGATAACTGCCCCTGCCCATGCTAAAGCTATGAGATACGCTGAGGTGATGGTTTACTGATAGTGGCAGGCACGGCTCCACCAGAGCACAAGGCTCCACCTCCCCACAGCTTTTCTGTGTGCCCATCTGTTCATCATTCCCACACCGGTAGTCAGTGTTCTAGGACTCAAGTTGCTTATGATGAAGGAGACTACCTAAATTTGGATTAATTGCCCATTGCCTACAAGAAGAAGCTGATTTCACTGGGAGAAAACCCACAAACTAAGAGGCAAAGGATAAAAACCTGCCTATCAAGGAATTTAACATTGAAGACAAGCTCATGTAGCTATCCTGATATCTAATAAAGGAGACTCCAAGCTACAACTAGTTAGGAGCAATTAAGAAGGCCACTGCGTGTTAATGAAAAGAAAAACTGACAAGGGAATGTAACCACTGCAAATATAAGCACATCGAACATAGAAGCTTCCAATTTCGTAATAAAAACACTAAAAAGAACAAAAGACTGGATAATTCTGAAATATCAGTTGTGGGTAACATCAATATGCTACTTTCATCACAGGAGAGTATTCATAACTAAAATTCAACAAACCAGAACTAAACTTTACCAATGATCAAATGGACTTAGCGGATATTGACAGAACATTGTACCCAGCAGATAGGCAATATATATTCTTCTTTCTAGTCCTTAGGTAATGGATCTGTCTGTATAAATAATTGCATGGTAAGATAATCCTCAAGCTTTTCAAAAATCAAAGTCATTCCTTTATAATATCATTCATTGTAGAATAAAGCTAGAAATATTTATCAATTGAAATTATAGATACCACAAAAATTTGTAGAGGGCGAACAAAATTATTTTGAATGAACAATTTGTCAGCAATGAAGTTGGGCAGTAAACTTAAATTTTCTAGAGTCAAAAGAAAATGATGGCATGGCTTAGCAGAATCTCTGAGATACAGCTGTGATTATGGTGTTAATAAGAATTGAGTTTAAGATAACAAAGCTTACATTAAAAATCAGCTGGTTCTCAAATGATACATGTACCTCAATGACTTAGAAAAACAGAAGCACTCAAGCATAAGTGATACAGAGGCCAAGAAGTAGTAAAGATGAGAACAGAAATTAATAAAAATCAAGAATTAAAAAATATATAGACTGAGCAAATCAAAGAGGTTCTTTAAATATGTAAGTAATATTGACCACCTCATAGCAAAACTAACATAAAAATGATAAAAGTTAGAGTTAAAATTGGAGGTTAAAATCCACAAAGGTTCTGAAGAAATATAAACAATCATGTGGACTATTTAAAAAATGTACACTCTTTAAAGAACATAAAAATCTATATGAAATAAATTTCTAACCACATGGGACCTACCAAAATTAATTTTGAGAGGCAGAAATAAAGAAATTTAAAACAAAAAATGAGAGTGATGAATTAAGTTTCCTCACAAAGAAAAGGCCAGGACCTTATGGGTTCACAGATAAATTTGACAAAACATTTAAGAAAAAGATGTTTCCAATATTTCTTTAACTGTTCCAGAAAATAGAAAAAGAAGGAACAATGGCATACTTATCTTATGTACCTAGTAGTACTCTAATAAAAATAACAAATAAGAAAACAATGTAAAAAACAACAGATTTTTCAAAGAAATAAAGAAAAGAACAAATCAGTTTTATTGATAAATATAGAGATAAAAATCTCAATAAAATACTTGTAATCCAAATACAAGAAAATATTAAGAACAGTCATTGCAATCTAGTTTTTTTTCATCAGTACAATGCAGTACATAAAATAATAATAAACATAACACTGCAGATTAATAATCTTTAAGACGGAAATCAAATTCATAAATGTAGAAAAGGTATTTGACAAGATTTGTTGTTTTTTTCAGGATAAAATTGCAAAAGAAATACAGAATTGAAGGAAAATATTTTAGGTAGTAAAGGTTCTATATGAACAAGCTGTAGCAAACATTTTATTAACTTGAGAAAAACTAAAAACTGTTTTCTCTAAAATCTTTAATGGCACAGAAGTGCACATGTTCTCTCTTAGTCAGAACTATTCTCAAAATCTTACCTGGACCAACCATGCAAAAGGAAAAAAATACATAAATGAGGAAGGAAAATGAAAATAATTTCTGCTTGAAGATCGTGTGTGCCTTCCCTGGAATTTATGCTGATATGTTCTCTGTGTATGTTCTGCAAGAGTGAACTCACATGTAGGTAGTAAAAGTAGAAACTATGATAGGGGAAGAATGCGTCTGTAGAAAGGAAGAGGAGTGGAAAGAGAGTAATTAGATGAGAGATGCATTAGAAGAGGATTCTTATAGGGGAACAAGTTGAATAGCCTGGGTGAGGGTACTGTGGATATAGGTCAGAAAAGACCACAAAGTGTGTGTGTACGTATGCATGTGCACATATGTATGTGCATTTATAAATGCAATGATGAAGTTCATTACTTTAATAGTATCATAATAAAATAAAAATGTCAGGTAGGTTTGGAAGTATCCTAGAAAGACAGAGTAAAGACTTCAAAATGCACCTTGAGAGAAGTTGCTTACATATAGATGTAAGAGTATGGAAGAACGAATACTCAAGTTGTTACATAGCTCCATTAAATATGGTCATCTATGTCCAGGAGAGCAATAGTGGATAGGCCTATGGGCACTACTGGACTGCATCACCTTATAAAGCTGCCTCAAACACACTTTGATTACACCGGGACCCAGAACAAAAAAGTATTTGACTAGGGAACTGACAGGGCCAGAGCAGTGGTTTAGATGTTCTGTTTTGTCAATGCTGCTGAGAAGAGCTTGAATAATGAGCATCCAAAGGAAGTAATGTGTGTTACTATTTGGAAAATTCTTAGGATAATTTCTTTTGTTGTATTGTGATTTTTTTAGTTAATATTAACCATTACTTATATATGGAACTTTCTGTTTCACTCGGTCCTACAGCCATTCAGTACCCAAGAAACACACAGTGGCTTATATTAATTATAAATTGTTTGATCTATTATTTCAGGTTTATTATTAACTAGTTCTTACCACCTAATTAACTCATAATTCTTTTCTATGTTTAGTCATGTGACTTCGTAACTTTTGTCAGGGCAGAACTCTCATCTTTTTTCCTCCATGTCTGACTTGTGACTCACCTTTTGCCTTTTCTCTTCCCATAATTCTCTTAATCTGGTCACCTTGCCTATACTTCCTACCTGGCTACTGCCTAATTAGCATTTTATAAAGCTAATACGAGCAACAAATCTTTGCAGTGTACAAGAACATTATCCCACAGCAATTGCTATACTATTAATATAAATTTTAGCATTATAGTGGCAAAGACATAATTTATAATATTGAAGACAATGAGAAAATAAGTTAAATTTAAAAGAATCAGAAAAATTGGGAAAAAAAGACATCTGAAGTCTATGTCATAAAATGAAGTTACAAGAAAACAGTGAACTAGCCAAGTGAAAGGACTGTTCTGAACTGCTGATGGGTCAATTTAAATATAGACCATATCTATATTTAAAATTGATATGACTTCAATATTTTATTGAAGTTATTATCACTTGATATATGTCAAGTAACTTGACAACAGTGACGTATCATTTATTTTGCCAATAGTGTCACATCCATATTACAAATGAGAAAATTCAGCTCAGTGACAAATCAAAAAGAATGCATAATTATTTTCAAACTCATCTCTTAACACACCTGGGATTTGTTCATCTTCCTTGTGCCACTTTAGGTTATAGAAGCTCAGAGAGAGGCAATAGAGCCTTTGGAGGAGAAATGCCATAAGAATGGGCTCGAAATGAGCATGTTTCTGTCACAGTAGATAGATGGACTGAGGAGCAGTTAGAAACTGAAGTGCAGTGAAGAGGTTATTAAAAGTATTGAGGAACTTAAAGGTGATGGATGTCCTCAGCCTCAGTATATTCTAAAGTAAATATAATATGAAATTAGATAGACTGGTAAGTAGTAATTCAAATAAAATTATGATATCCCAGAACACTGTAAACAATCGTTTAAAATATATAAAATAGGAGATATAGGGGATTGTTAAAAATCTGGAGGAAAGAGTGGAGAGGGAGGATGATGAACTTGAATTTGCATGTGTAATTTGCAACAATGTAGTAGATCATATACATAAATTGTTAAAAGCTCTGGAGCTCCAACAGAAGGAAGTAACTAAAGATTATTTGTGGGATTTCCCTCTGTATATTGTGATTACCATTAATGAATAAAGAAACTGCTTTGGACCCATAGCAGGGCAGAACTTAGGTAGGTGGGAAAAACTAAACTGAATCCTGGGAGAAAGAAGGGTGGAGTCGAAGAAAAGCCATGTAGTCCTGCTGGAGAAAGAAGCCAGAAATTTCGCGTAAGCCACAGTCACGTGGCGATACACAGATTAATAGAAATGGGTTAAATTAATGTGTAAGAGTTAGCTAATAAGAAGCTAGAGCTATAGAGGCAGGCGGATCTCTGTGAGTTCAAGGCCAGCCTGGTCTACAAGAGCTAGTTCCAGGACAGGAACCAAAAAGCTACAGAGAAACAGTGTCTCAAAAAAAAAAAAAAAAAAAAAAAAAAAGCTAATAGACCAAGCAGTGATTTAAATAATATAGTTTCTGTTTTGTTATTTCAGGGTTAAGCAGCCAGGAACAAACTAGTGGCCTTCTTACTACAATTATTGTATACAGTGCTTTTGACCCATGCCTGACAGAATTTGAGTTGAAATTAGAGCATATGTAATGGCTGGTTTTAAAGGCCAACTTGTCATAACTTAGAATCTTCCAAGAAGGGACCCTCAATTGAGACCCCAGGCTGGCATGAAGTTAAGTTCTTGGAAAGCACAAAACTGCCAAAAAGGATGGGCAACCTAGAAAACAAAGTGCCAGAAACAGACAGGGAGCTGGAGACAAAGATAAATAGGCTCAGTGTACTGGTTAGATTTTAATCAACTTAGCACAAACCTAGATACACCTGTGGAAAGTAAAACTCAACCAAGGCATTGCCTCCATCAGATTGGTCTGTGGACATGGCAGTAGGTCCACAATTTTCCTACTTTCTAGTTGATGGGGGAGGTCTTACTATACAGAAAGAACAAGTCAAGAAGCTATGCTTTTCCTGGTCACTGCTTCAGTTCCTGCTTCCAGGTTGCTACCCGAGTTTCTGCCTAGGCTTCCCTTGGTGATAGGTTATGACCTGGGAGATGCAAGATGAAATAAAGCTTTTTCTCCCCTAATTCTGTGTTGATATGAGTTTATTCTCAGTAACAGAGAAGCAATGTGGGACTAAATTAAGTTCAAAAGCATATATTGGAAATTACTAGAAATATTCAGAGATGAAAAGGAAGAAAGATTGACAAGAATATAATATATGATCAGAGAGAAAGAACAAGAAATCTGCCCTGGTCAAGATGTGCTACAAAGAATAACCTACCATAATTGAAATAATAAAATAATTAGATATTGTGAATGAAGAAAGTAAGTTATGGGTGTGGTTAAGATCATATGTCTTAGTTTAAAGACTGTTTATGTTTTCCAGAAGTTTGATGTTCATAAATAGGCTTAACACTGAGACAGTGGCTTGTGGCATGAAATACGTTTTTGTGTGCTTTTCCTTGGAGAGGCGGGTATGTGCACAGCTAAGTGAGGCAAGGAAGAAAGATCCTGTTCATTCTTTTCCCTGGGGCGAGTATCCACATCATTTCCTCAAATAGAAATCACATCTCACAGTTGAAGTTATGGTAGAAGATGTCCTTATTCAGGAGAGAGCTTTCTTGAAACTGCATTTTTTAAAAAGTGGGTATCTATACCTTGTTATGACAACTTCCTGAATAAATGTCACATTTTGAACTCTCACAGCCAATGTTCTTATTTTCTAAGTCTTTCCCGATGTAGGCTATTTCATCTTAGTAAATCCTGCACTCTGGTGAATAGAGTGATAAATGCCAGTTTCTTGACTGTATTAAATGGGATCCAGCAATCCCTGTGTTGTATTGCGGATGATAGCTGCAGCCATTAGCTTCTGCTTATCAAGAGAAGACGAGGTAATTTGAATGGCAGCTGGGCGTTTTACAGAGAGCAGATAAATTCAAGTGTCTTTTCTCAGCTTTTGTTTCTCTTGACAGCTGTGCATTTGCTGGCATTCTGGGCAAATCTCCCTAATTACCCTCTCTCGTGTGCTTTGCTGAGCACTGTACTGACCTTGTCAGTCTCCTGGGGACTGTGCCCTTCTCCTTTCTGAGGTGCAGCTCACACACTTCCTTCTTCCCTTTCATCATTATTTACCTTAATGCTTCAGTAGTTATTTATACATTTCCATCAGATTTATGCCATTTTCCCAGATTTTGGTTTGTGTATCTATCTTTATGGCACAGAAATTTTGTTGTACTCCTTTTTATTTAATGACATACATATGTAAAATTCAAATGTATCAAGAAATAGCACAATAATTTAAAACATAGGGTCTGCCAATATAACAGTGGTAGAAAATTTGCTAGCATGCATGAGACATTCCATTTTTTTATACTTGCTGAACAAAAATAACTTTATGAAATAAATAGAGGAATAATAATAAAATAATATTTAATGTGATCAAAAGTGTGAAGGACATTCCTTAATATAAATGTAGAATTATTGTAATTTCTTATAAAGAAAATACATCTTAAGAAACTTTCACGCATTTATAATTGTTAACTTTTTCCATTTTTAGGATTCTTTAGGGAGCAGAACCATTTCTATGCATCAAGACACATGATTGTTCTTACTATCAGTGAGAACCAGCCAAAAGAAAGCAGTGTTTGCCACAGTCTCAGTATGAAGGCCAAGAAGCCAAAAGTTACCTGTCTTCAGAGACATGAATAACAGCATTGATCACTAATGAAGTTCAAAAACATATCTTGTAAATTACTAGTTTAGAGACACACAAGTATCAAATATGTCATGTCTTTGTCTTGACCCTATAATTCCACAGAGTAGAATGTATGGCAGCCCTTGGAACACCCTGACTTAGCTTAAGGTATAGCTCAGTAGTAGGATGTGTGTTTAGCATATATGACACCAGGACACGATAACCACCACTCAGAAACCTAATGCCCTAACAAATCTCAAATCATGTACTTATGTAGGAAAACTTGGTTGGGTCTCCTCCCTGGGCCACAGGCCCTTGGGTAGCCTGCCTTTGATCAAGTACTGTAAGGCTTTCACAGAGTAAAGGAACCTAGATCACCTGGAAACAATTAGATAACAATGAAAGAATGCTTGATTATTCCAGACTGTTTTGTTTTGAGTTAATCAGTTTAAGATTTCACGTCTCATATAGAGTCAGCAAACGAACGCTTCATTCTGTAGGATTACTTTTAAGTTTTCGAAGTCTCATCACAGTCCATGTACTATATTCCTGCTTATATCCATGTCCTTTAAAACAGCACTTCGTTAAACACAAACACACATACAAAAAAGCCCACACAAGTGATTTCAACTAAAGATCATAGACTATCCTTTGGAAATCAAAGTGGCATTATATTTTTTTCTAATTAAAAAGACTAAAGAAAAAGTTGCAAAAGATTCTGTTGTATGACAAGACAGGATAATGACATATGCTTTAAAATTTCAATCCTTGACTTGTTGACAAGTAATTTTTACAAATAATGAGTTTGGCTTAAACCTGAATCTTCAATAAGAATAGGATCTTGAATTCCTGCCCTCTGATCAGAGAGTCTTCTTGTCTCCTGGGCCCAACAATAAGGTGTAGGAACAAAAACAAAAACTTCTCAATATATCTCTGAAGCATCAAGCTGACAGGAGAAAAGTTTTTTGCTCCCTATCAAAATTCTCAAATCATAGCTCAGCAGACTGTACTTACTGACTCCCAGTGCTACCAACTTCTGGACTGAGAGAGAGAGAGGGAGAGAGAGAGAGAGAGAGAGAGAGAGAGAGAGAGAGAGAGAGAGAGATATTCTGGTCCTCCTGTATATGCTTCTTTTATTGGTTAATGAATAAAGCTGGATCGGCCTGTGATAGAGCAGAGTAGATCTAGGTGGGGAAAACAAAAGTGAATGCTGGAAGAAAGAAGGCAGAGTGATGAGACACCATGGAGCCGCCAGACAAAAAAAGTCGCAAGCCATCAGCCAGAACCTTGACAGTAGGCCACAAGCCTCATGGTAAAATATAAAATAATAACAATGGGTTAAATTAAGATGTAAGTGCTAGCCAATAAGAAACCCAGAGCTAATAGGCCAAGCAGGGATTTAATTAATATAGTTTCTGTGAGGTTATTTTGATTCTGGGCAGCCAGACAAAGAAGCAGGCTCATACTACAGATCCCTTTCCAGACAGTACATCAGTGAAGCTGTTGTTACAGGATTTGCGGTCACAACCCATGTACCTGAAAACAAAGTTCATCTTTTTGTCCTAAATGAGCACATGTGTTGTGATGGAGTGGCAGGGCTGCATCCCGCCACCCGGCTAGCTTTTCACCCAGAATAACTACACAAAACTGTATTCTTTTAAACACTGCTTGGCCCATTTGTTCCAGCCTCTTACTGGCTAACTCTCACATCTTGATTAACCCAAATGACAGTCAACAAAATAGACAAAAGATTTTTTAGCAAATACATGTACAACAAAAGACTCATATACAAATATATGAAGAATTAAAAAAAACAACTAAATATCACTAAAACAAATAACCCAATTTAAATATGGGGTACAGATATAAGCAGAATATTCTCAAAAGAGTAACACAAGTGACTGAAAAATGCTTAAGAAAATGTTCAATATCTAAAGTACTTTGGGATTTCATCTTGTACCTGCCAGAACGGCTAAGATCAATAAAAAAGTGACAGCTCATGCTGGTGAGGATATGGAGTAAGGGAGGACATTTATCATTCATTGGTGGGAGTTCAAACTTGTATAGCCACTATGGAAATCAGTGTGCTGGTTTTTCAGAAAGGTGGAAATCAATCTACCTTAATGTCCAACTTTACCACTCTTTTGATATACCCAAACAAATGCTTCATCATACCACAGAAGCACTTGCTCAACCATGTTCATTGCTGCTCTTTTCATAATAGCCAGAAATTGGAAACAACCTAGATGTCTCTCAACATAGGAATGGTTAAATAAAATGTGGTACAATGTTACTCAGTGATTAAATGAAATGTAACTCAGTCATTTAAAAAATATGATATTTGTAGGTAAATTAAAAGTCCTCCTAAGTGACACACCTCAGACTTGGAAAGACAAATACTGTATGACTTTTCTTATCTGCAGATAATTAGCAGATAAGTCAATGACAACCAAGCTAAAGTCTGTAGAAACACAGAGGTTAGGAATAGAGTAAGGGATTAGGGCCATAAGGTAGATATCCCTAGAAAACAAAATAATATAGATAGTTATTAATGATAGGTGGGCTGAAACAGAATGATCAAGAGGGAAGGGAAAGAGAAGAAGGAGAGAAGGGAAGGAATATGGGGAGCAAGTGCTAAAATTAAGTGCAGTTTGAGGGAAGTAGGGAAACCCAATATATTAGAAACTTCGTGAAATATTTACATATATGAAAATCATCTAAACGAAGTACCCAAATAATAGGGGAGACAGAGTCCCAGATGGCCATCTCTTGTCACCAAATGAAACTTCTTGGACCGTTATTGGGTTAAATCTAATTGAATGTGTAGACGGAATATTCCATGGTAATCCCCAAACAACCCAGGTTGCTGCCAAGGCTATAGCTTTTTCTCCACAAACCAACTGCACAACTGCATTGCTGAAGAGAACACCTACACAACTCATTAAACCTGGAAAAGCCTAACTAACCTCGATGTTCCAGCCCCTATGCTGCAGGAAGTAGTCTCCACACTCTCAAAAGTGAAATGGAAACAACCCACCTACAAAACCCTTCTTATACAACGCCGTTCTGTTAGCAAGATGTGCTAGTGCAAAGGGGCACACAGCTTGTGGAAGTAACCAACCAGTATGTGATCTGACTTAAGGTCCACTCCATGAGATGACACCCATAACTGCCACTGCTTCGGTGGCCAAGAACCTGAGACTAGATCAACCAGAGACCTACAGTAAAACTATTGTTATTTTTTAATACTTGCAATAAAATGACTGCTAGTGACATTTGCTGTACTCATAGATCAGTGCTTTGCTCATTCATCATCAGAGAAGCTTCCTCCAGAAGCAGAGGGGACCAAATAGAGAGATGAACAGCTAGGCATTGTGCAGAATGAGGGGCTTTGGAACGTTCAGCCCTAAAGTGGATGTCACCATCACATTACTTCCCCGGGGCTCAGAGAATCCTATAGCAGAGGATGCGGAAAGTATGTAAGAGGCAGAGGGAATGGAGAGCACCAAGAGAAGATGTTCAAAACTGACATAATCAATGCATGTATGAACTCACAGGTACTGAAGCAACATGCATAGGCATGGATGGGTCTGTACCAGGTCCTTTGCATATATACCAAGGTTTTTAATTTAATTTTTATGGTAATTCTGAGGACATGAATGTGTGAGTCACTGTTTCTTGTGCCCTTTCTTCTTTTTTGTTTGTGTTGTACGATTCCAATGTATTAGTTTTTGTTTCATCATGTATTTTATTTATTTTATTATCTCCTAGAAGCCTATTTTTTTCCCCAATAAGAGACTGGAGTACAATGAATTTGTGTAAGAGGGAATGTAGGGAGGAACTTGGAGGAATAGAAGGATAGGTAACCATTATCAGGTTATATTATGTGATTTAAAAAATCTGTTTTCAATAAAACATTCCTGCTTTCATCTTCATCCCTGTCGGTGCCTTTTACAGGAAGTGGGTCGGAGCTTTTCCTGGGTGGCTCAGGGGCCGAGGTGGCATACGTCATTTGCAAAAGACACTGCTAAAGCACACCATATTTCGGAAATGTTTTTCCTGTTGGCAAGTCTAAAATAGACACATGGGAAACAGCGGATGAATCACAGGGCACTTGGAAGTTAGTCATGAACACAAATGTATCAGGAGTGTAGAGAAGGTCTTTGCATCTATTCGCCAGTTTAGCATGCCGTGGCTGGCCCACAGTGGAAGTGCAAAGAAAATAGAGTCAAGCAGGGTTTACTTGACAGCACTTCTTCACATCTGCTGAGGTCGATTTTCAATTTCTGAGAGGCTTGAAATGGAATCGAATAGAGTAGAAGATAAAATTTTAGGCTAGGGAGAATTTTAGTGTTTGCTCTGTAGAAACCTGGCTCTTGGGGTAAGGAATGGCCATAGAGAAAATGTAATAAAGAATTAAGCACCAAATCTAATCCAATACCCTTACACAGTTCTTCTGTCTTAGTAACAAGCATTCGTTAATGTGCTGGAAGCCACAGACCGTTTTGCACACCAGTTAGCTCGCTTCTTTTGTTTATGCACACAGCACATCACACAGGTGAAAGTAGCTAGGTCCTCTTTCTGAACTTGAATTTCCTGCAGGCCTCAGGTCCACAGGCAGAGATTTGGCATGCACTTGTCCTCCTTGCCCACCAGGGGGTGTTGTGTCATCCTTCAAAGCCACTTTGGCTGCCTTGTCCTGAACAGGAGCCTGCCTACCAGTGCTCCCCATCTCATGGCATTGCTGTGCTTCTTTGTCTCTTTGACTGCTTTCTTTCTCCCCAGCGCACAGCACTCTTTGAAATAATCTTATTTCTTCCTGCCTTTCCTCCCGATTCCTCCCAGGGAGCGCAAGCACCTTGAGCGTAAGAATCTGCCTCTCCCGTCAATCGCTGGGTCATCTCAGTGCCCGTCAGTAGCAGACTCTTAAATATAAGTTGAATGAAGTCTTCCCTTATTAGATAACAATTTCCCTCCAGGGGAAAATAACACATAAGTTGGGCTCTCATGCGAACACTGTTATTGTGTTGACAGGGAAAGTCTCCCTGTCACGTAGCTGTTCATTCGGAGGTGACAGGAAGCACACTGCTGTCGCTTTTTATATTCACACCAGCCTCACTCAGAAAAGCCACCAGCTGCTGGAATGTCGCGCTGTGACTGCTGAGAGACTGGAACCTGGGACCCCAGGCTCTGAGCCTCTCGCTTGGCCCCATTAGGTTGGCTGCTGCGCAGTCCAAAGATTCGTGGTGAGCGATTAGCCCAGCTCCATCCCTAGGAACCAGATCTGTACAACTCAGGCACGCAGGAGAGCCAATTTTCCTTCGTTCTGAGGTGCACTCGCCAGTTTTGAGATGTCTGCAAGTATTTACAACTATCTAGAAATTTTTTTTGTCTTTAAATAAATTCAAACATGGATGACAAAATATTTCATATTCGTTGTTTCTGCCATTTCCGGCTAAGCTCAAAACCCCTGTGAAAGGAAAGAACCACCGGAGCCCTCCACACACCCCAGCCCACCGCCACTCCTGTCTCTTTGTGTTCTGCCTTTTCTGTCATTTTAATTGGAACTTGTTGAAGTTTTTTGTTTTGCTTTGTTTTTAGATCAGACAGTGAATGTGATCAAGGTTTATTGTTCTAAGTGTGACAAATATTTAAGATAATCTTTCAGTCCTGTGAATCATCTACATAAACTGCAACGGGAAAATCTAAGTTAATGGCAAAGCGGTAAGAGGATTAAAGAAAAGTATCTTTATCTCTGAAAATGACCATGTCAAGACACAACTTCTACTTTAGGCATGAAAAGCCAAGAATCAGAGTCCTACTGTGCAATGTAATTTCTTCTAAACTTTGTTAATTATATACGGAATCTCAAATTAAAAATCAAACTAGGCTTCTATTTCATGAGTTTTGGGCTATTGCTATAAGTCTCCTCAAGAATCTACACTTTTCACTGGAAACAGAAAGCTACTTGAGGTAGGGAGTTGAGTTTCCATGGGAAAGCACCCATGTTTCTATAAATACTTAAAAATATTTATCTAGATCATATCAGAATATTAGTGACAAAAACAATAATACTACACCATGCTGCCCAGGGGAACAGGATCTTATGGCCCAAGCCACGGAACGATTTTCATCATTCTATTGGCTGTGGTTATGACATTTGTATTTGCTAAATAACCACTTCTGCTTTAATGTATATACAGTCTGTTCCCCAACAAGAGAGGACAAGGGACTTTATGAAAGTAACAGACTGAGTTCCTTCATTTAGGACCTGCATCTTTATTATTTGAGTTTCTAATATGTTTAGTTAATGTTCACTCTTATAGAAGAAAAAGCTATGTTTTAGTCTAAAAGCTATCTAAAAATTAGTAGAAAAAAACGGCATGATATATTAGTGGCATGGGTAGTTTATTTGAAAAATTCTAAAATGGATAAAATGTTTTTTTCTTTCATGGACAATGGGCATCAGATTTTAAATATAAACAGACTTTTTCAATTTAGGTGACTATCATCATTTATCCTTCTACTTTAAAATCATTTGCAGGCAAGTGGATGCACTTGTGTTTATTTAACGTCTCTGTGATAAATGTGAAACCAATACAAGTTAGTACTAAGACTTTTTGTTGTAACAGGTTACATATGATTTAAGTACCCCCAACAACTTTACAGATGGAGTCATTGCACTTCTCAAGTTGGAGACACCCCCCCACACACACACACACAATGCTAGCATTAGAGTTGTATGTCACAATGCTTTACATAAGTCTCCCTTGTGATTTGAATAATTTCATTTTATTGCTTTCTCCAAACTTCTAACTTGCCTTGAAATAATGATGGTCATGTCTGGAGAAACCCTTTCAGTGGTTAAGAGCACTGATTATTCTTTCAGAGAGTTACTCAAGTTCAATTAGAAGAAGCACCTACACAGTAGCTCACAGCAGTCTGGAATTCCAGTTCCAGTGGATCTGACACCCTCTTCTGGCATCTAAGAACATCGGAAATACAAGTGATACACAGATATACACTTAGGCCAAACACCCATTACACACAATTGCTTTTTATTTAAAAATAATTAAGATTGGTAATCATTTGAAATGCCTGCCATATATATTATTTTACATATAATATAATATCAACTGACCCTTGAAAACAGGAGAATAGAACATTTTGGAAAAGAAAGTCACTATGGGATGCCTAAATTCCAACAGATTTTCTACATTGTGTTGGCCATTTTCAAGCATACTTTCATTTACTGATTCCCCCCACAATCTAGAAAGTGAAGGAAAAAACAGGGATCAAAAATTTGGCTCGATCCAAATGCAGGATTGCAAACCGTGAGGACATTTCAGGTAGTAGGGAAAATATTGAATACATCCAAGTATAATTTTGAGATACCAAAAGTAAACAAGATGCTTTAGGTATTGATGTTGATTTTATTTTGAGATTGGGATTACTGCCACTACAAACCCATGCTCAAATTAATGATTTGGCTCATTTTACTGCACATGGACTCAATTAACTTATTCTATGGTTATCTATCTGAAAATTCTCTTAAGAAACAATGGATAGTAGAGAGATGTTGAATACATAAGTGAGACAAAACAAAAACCATCAAAATCCACCATCAGTACCATAAACCACAGAAGAATAAGGAAAGGGAAACCATTATCTTCCAATAGGATAGGGTTCACCTATACTATACTGACCACGTTTCCCTATATATTTAGTTAAATTGCCTACCCCCACAAGCATTTTCCCCCATATTTTGGCTCCTTTTCTGTAACATAAACTGTTCCAGAATGCCTAGTATCTCTTCTCTGTCTCTTGAATGCGAGGATGACAGGCATGTCCCACCATACTCTCAACATAAAAACCAGAGCTCTCCTTTAAAGAGAATATGAAACAATTTATTCTGGAGCTATTTTCGGTGACCATGGTCCAGGAACACAGATTTAGGATACCCCAAATTCTATTTCACTGTGTAAGCAATTTCAATTTCATGAAAATTTTAGGCTTTACTTAACAAAGAAGTTCATAGATCAAGGCAAGTTTGCAGTATACTGGTAGGTCATCAGAGAGATGGTTACTGAAAGTTGGTGAAAGTTTTCCTGTAGGGCTCAGACGTTCTTTGATGACACTGCTGTAATTTTGAGTTGGTGGAAGTCAGTGGATCTGTTAATAGAGTCAAAGGTTTTTATCTATTAGTCACAGGATGTTAGTTCTGACACAGAGGTAGACAAGGATTGGCTGTTTAGGGGATAAAGCTAGCACCGAACAAGCTAATTAACCTCTCAACCCGTGGCATTCCCATCTCCCCAGAGTACCATAACTCCAGTCAGCCAATCAGTCTGCAGACACAGCCTCTTTCCAGGACTTCTCATTTAAAACCTGGCTCCACAAAGAAATGTCTGGACGGGAATAAATGCTGAGAAAGCATGGAGATTCTGGGTCATCTCTCTGTCACTCCCTGGCTTACAGTGTTTAAAAGTATGTGGAAAAGAATATTGTTTTGTAGAAATATCTTATGGCCACAGGAGGACACTGTGGTTGCAAATATGAATTCCTGATAACAGACTTCCATGAAAAGTAGTATAGACTATATTTTAATATTGAATTATTTTTCATATTAGCCCTCACAGGACACTTCCGTTATTTATTTGTGGCCCCTGTAATCAGATCTGAAGTTATATTTATCTGAACACATTATATCCCTTGCATATCCTGCGTTTCAAATTTTCTTCCTGTAGTACAAGCTATAATGCACTCTAAGCAGAGCTAGCATAAAATGGAATACATACTTGGATGGACGAATATAGAAGTAATGTGTAAAATCTTTTATACAGTAACTTTATTTGGATTAGACTTTTATTAATTATTGACATCTTATCTATTTTTTAGGGTCCATATCGTACCACATATGTTATGGGGGTTCTTTTATATCACACACAAAGAATAATTATCTTTAAATGAATTAAATTATAATGCAAGGTGAATATAATAGGCTGAGTGGGAAATCAGGAATATTAAATACATTGAGACATATTTGGATTGATTCACATGACTGAGTTAAGGTTTTTTCTTCTTCTTTCTGTGCAGCTACTGCATGCAGAACATCATTAAAATTCACATGTTCTGTGTTGGAAGGAATTTCTAGCTGGTCAAAGTTACAGACTATCATGGCCTGGCAGCTTTTTCCAAAAACTCAACAACATGGAAACACCCCCGTTTCCCCGGCGAAACTGAAGACTGTCCCTAAACCTGGTGGAAAGACCTTTTCTGAAGGCTGTCTCTATGCCAGATGCCTGATTCATCTTTCATGTGACCCTCTGCACAGGTTCCTGCTAAGAAAGCTCGTGCTACAAGCTCTGCTTTAGGAACCTCTTGCCACATATGACGCCCAGTGATAGGAATGAGCCACTTAATGCAAATTAGCGTAGTTTCTGACATTCCTAGGAGATTCCATCTCACAGCCACCTCCCTGAATCTCTGGCTCTTCCAATCTTCCAGTCCCTCTTTTTTGATGATCCCTAATCTTTAGGTTTGGATACTGTTTTATCGATGATCCCACTGGATTGGATTGCCACAGTCTGCATTTTGACTAGCTGTGGCTTTTTTTGTAATGGTCTTGTTGCAAAGAGAAGCTTTGGTGAAGCGGGGTGAAGGCTCCACTTCTCTGTGATTGTAAGGAGAAATATTTAGAATATAGTTAGGAATTACACTGGTTTAGTGAAATAGTTGCTGTAGGCTATCTTCTAGACCCATGACTGCACTGGGGCATATGGAAGATTTATGACCAGCTTCTTGGGAATTCTCTACACTGATTTTCAGAATGACTTCAACAATTCCAATCCCACGAACAGTGAGTGAGGCTTCCATTTGCCACATCCATTCCCGCATTTGCTGTCTGGTGTTTTCTTGAAATTTTGAAAAAAAAAAAAGTACTCCTTGCTATAAAAACAAATGAACACATTAATAGTAGGTAATTTCAATATCCAAAACACAGGATATCTAAGAGAGAGAGAGAGGGAAGAAAGGGAGACGGAGATAAACGCCAGAAAAAAGTGACGTACATCAAATAGATTTAACAGATACTTATAGACTATTCTAAAGAAGCACTAAAGGCTGGGCGGTGGTGGCGCACGCCTTTAATCCCAACACTCGGGAGGCAGAGGCAGGCGGATCTCTTGTGAGTTTGAGGCCAGCCTGGTCTACAAGAGCTAGTTCAGAACAGGCTCCAAAAGCTACAGAGAAAAAAAAAATAAACAAGAAAAAAGAAAGTAAGAAACACTAAAGAACACATTCTATTCAGCAGCAGAAGGAAGAGCCTCTAAAATAGACAATATCCTGGGACATAAAATAAGTCTTTGCAAATTTAAGAAGATTGGAATGACTCAGTGTATTCTTTGCGACAACAAGACTATAACACTTGAAACTGACAGCAGGTAAATCTCTTAAACACAGGACATCGTGGAGATCAAACAGTTCTTTACACAATGATGAATGGGTAGTAGAAGAAATTAAGAAAGAAATAAAAAATGTCATGACAATGGAAACACGACACAATAAAACATAAACGTCAGTGACACACTGAAAACAGAAACAAGAGGGAAATTTATAGGTCCAAATGCCTACTTTAAAAAATTAGAAGTAGGACAAATGAATGAATGAAGGATGCAACTCAGTGATTTTGAAAAGCAAGAGTAAACTAAATCCAAAACCAGCCAATATCAACAAATAATAAAAATCAGAACAGAAATCAGCGAAATAAACACAAAATAAAACAAAACCGAAAACCCAAAAATCAATAAATCTAAGATTTGGTTATAGAAGGTAAATGAGACTGACAATGACAGACCTTTGACCTAATTAACCAAAAGAATAAGTGGCTGTGTCCTTCTATAAATCCAAGCATGTTGTTAAAATAAAAATTCAGAGTTTCTGTCTCATGTCAGGAGGCATGGTATGGGACAGAAAGTAAAAAGTATTTAGGAAAAAAGTTACTTTTCTTCATACCTATTTTTTGTCTCTATCATACCTTTTAATGAATATATGTCTGTATAAATAATGTTTAAGTTTTCCACAATGAACAATTAATTTTCCTGCAGTAATATTTAAAGTTTCCAGGAAGAAGATGGGGCCCCACAACAACTCCACCTGGTTGATAAATCATCATGATGCTGATAGCACTACTATAAGACCTGCTTTGGGTACCAGATGCTTAAGATGGTTCCAACTTGGTTAGTTGAAATGGTGCACATTTTTACAAAGTTCTGGCCAGTACTCCAAACAAGAACCTCAGAAAAACTCCATCAAATATTCAGAGACTATTTGCTATTATATCAGACAATAATCATGAAACTTAACCATCATTTTGCTTTCACAGGA
Source organism: Alexandromys fortis (assembly GCF_014885135.2). Lineage (NCBI taxonomy): Eukaryota > Metazoa > Chordata > Mammalia > Rodentia > Cricetidae > Alexandromys > Alexandromys fortis. The sequence goes on along the minus strand of NW_026068062.1, from coordinate 2,237,321 downwards.
TCCTATAGAAAGAGCATCACCCTGATGGTAGCTAGAAGTAGTTCTAGAAGATGACATCCCCTCTCCCAAAAAAGTTTGTCCTCGGGGTTAGGGACATCATTTAGTGGTTTATTATAAGTGTTGTAGGGTTTGGGGTTGGAAAGGGAAATTATGTAGGTTCAGGGGTCTCTTTCAAAAAAGGGAAATTGGATGGAATAATAGTTTAGTCACACTAATAATAGATTACTCTAATAATAATAGTGAGTAATAGCATGAATACTTGTGAGCTATTATTTATAGGCAATATAATTGGTATAGATTCTTATATATTTCTATATGTACAAACTTAAATTATATTGAATATGTTCCTATTTTGTCTATTTGTATATCTAGGCAAACATATTTTGTAATATTGTACACATGCATGCTTCTCCCTCTGCTTAAGACATTTGCATATTGATACAATTTTAGAATATATTTATCATATTGCAATATATATTTCTAGCTGTGATACTTATACATTGTTTACATTGTGAGGTCATTGTCCTCATTTGATGTACAGTTGTTTAAAGATTGTTTAATATTCTAATATGAAGTCTTAGTCTTTAAGATATATAGGTATTAGAAATTATAGGTCAATAGTCATCCATGTTTGTCATACTTATAGTTAGATTAATCATGTTCTTTAGATACATAGAGATTGTATTCTGCATAGATAGGTAATTTTCTACCACTTCTAAGAGTTGTAGAATATGGCATTTTAATAACTTAGGGTTCTGTTGACATGGGACATTATTGCTCCTGGCAGCACTGATCTATTCCCAAGAGAATATTGAGCACCGAAGACACTTCACTGGGAGCTTGTTTTCTTCTTGGCAAAACTGGCCTTTGAGCATGGAATTGCCCATGAATTAACCATTGACAAAATGTATGATGTTCAGATAGAACAAGCAGGATTCAGGAAAAAAGACTGTCAAGTCTTGCCAAGACAGGGTAAGATGATTTTGAAAAATTTCCTGCCTTTGAAAATATTCTGGCAGTTACTCTAGGCCTTAACTGAAGTTGGCTGTTCTAATGTTGCAAATGAGACTTTGGAGATTGCCCAGGTAGCCAATTGTCTCTGTCATTTGTACATTTTGGAAGTTGTTTGATTGCACTTCCTGCTTACACAAGTAATTTTATTTTCCTTTTTGGATTTCGATGGGGTTGAAGACTAGATTGTTGTAGTTACTTTCCTCTCCTGACTTAGCAAAATTATTTATAATACAAGTTATTATAATATAAGACTTAACTCCTTAGGATAGGATAATTATTAAAACATGTATCATGTTTCTTGCTTGATATTTTTTATGTTGGTTATAATTCTAATTTTTATACTTGATATTTGTGCTTATTGTATACAATTTTGTATTAGGCTTAGACTCTCTTATGTAAACAAAAGGGGGATGTGATATAGAAAATTTTACAGTTACCCGCCCATTTGTGCATGGCCTTTTATACTATAAATGCCAATGTAAAGCACGTGTTCCTTTTCTCTTCCAGCTTCGGGATTTGGTTGCTCTTTCCTGTTTGAGCAGAGGACTGTGATCTGTGAGTTTACCCCTAAATAAATAACCCTTTTGGTATACTGATTTCTAAGCTAGTGTGGAATAGCAAACAAGAGATGAATGTGTCATGTTAATAAAGATGCTGCTATGTGGCAGAGCATAAATACGGATTATGAGTTAACTTAAAATGTAAGAGCTAGTTAGTAATAAACCTGAGTTATTGGCCAAACATTCATAATTACTATAAGCCTCAGTGTGTGTTGGGAGCAGTGAGACCCCAGATCCTGAATTTCTTGTAATCCCCTGATCTGAGTGCCTACAGCTGCTCTCAGCATGAGACCTTCAAAAGTTCCTGATGGCAGGAGAGTGGTTTCTGGTGGGTTTGCCTGGGGCATGGCTAACTCTATATAATCTGCCCCTGAACACAATAAAGGGGGCATTCGTAGGGAATTCAAGGATGACCTGTGTCACTGTCTCTCTGTCTGTGTGTGTCTGTGCATTTTAACCTCCAGCCCCCTTGCCTGAAGCTTGCCAACTGGGTGCCAGCGCACAGAGCACAGACACGGGGGAGGGGTGCACGGCAAGTGTGTTTATTTGGGAGTTACTACATGACCAGAAATCTCAGCTTACAACCTCCTAATACCTTTACATATTGGTCCTCCTTGTTTTTCTAATAAATTTCCTTTTGCTTTCGTTTTACATACATAGATATCATTTTCTTTACCTCTAAAAGATCAAAGAACCACAAATGATTAAATGTATGATACTTGTCTAACAGAGCCTGGCTTAATTGAAGATTCTCCCTTTCTGGCAACACAAAACTGTGGAAAAGTACAAGAGGTTCCTCAGTTTCTTAAGGCCTGAACTGAACATTCTCACAATGCATAGACTATGTAAAGAACCCTCTGATGAACTAAAGAAAAAAAAAATGTCTGGGTGGTTAAAGTAAACCCATAATTAAGTCACTGCTTCTTTTTTTTTCTTCTAGTGACTGCGTGGACTTCACTTCTTACACAGATCATGAAGATCTCAGCAAGTACAGTCAAAATGGAGAATGCAGTCTTTAAGAGGATAGCATGGGTAACGATGTGATAGACAAGTAGAGACAAAGACGAAATTGGACAATCACGGTACTCGCCTCTGTGAAGGCGTTTAACTGTACTTGTCACCATGGTTGTAGACTATTATCCCGTTCATCATTTGAAGTAAAAGCTTTGTTTATCCATTTCTGGACTTCAACTTAAAAACTATTTTCAAATCGTCTACTCTTCTAGATCCAAAGTTATGGGTAGAAAGTAGTTAAGACAAGACATTTCTTTGCTGTTCTCTCTATAAATAAGATTCGAGAGTCAGAGTCTGGGGTGAAAACCCGCTAGCAAAGAGAGTCTGAGTATCACCTAACTAACATCTGGGAAGGAGCAGGTCCTTCTGCTCTGCCAAACAAAAGGAGATAGACCACTCAAAATCCCTCCCTATTACTTCCAAGGCTTCTCTCTCTCAGACACACCCTGATGCTCTGTGATTACTTTCTGTCAATAGCTGCTAACTCAGCCTCCTGACCCAAGGTTAATTTTGTTTAATTAAGGCAAAAGCAAACTCTGGGATCACTCACAGCTTGATGAGCATGTCTCTCTTCGTACAAATATTGAAAGTGGTTAACAAAATGTAAGCACTAAATTCAATTGATGTTCTCGTAATTCATCATCTAAGTTTTGTGTGCAAACCCTACTCTTGACTGTTTATATGTAGCAATGTTAAAGGCAGCTCTAAAGTACACAGGCACTGAGGTTATCGGGGGGATGACGTGATAGGCGGAAAAAAGACAGAACTTTAGGTAAGTGCAAATTTTATTCAGAAAGGAGAAATTTAGCATGGTGGAACTTATCAGCCTTACGTCATTGTTCTCTTAAATACACATGTAATTGTTTGCAGACTGCTGACTCAAGCTGCCTCCTCACTACACAGCATGATGCCTGGTTCTCTGAAAGTGTGAACTGTGCATTCTTAGTGGATTCCATGCAAATGCTGGCAGCTCTCTTGCTGCTGTGGTAATTAGAATGGATTTGGCATGAGTTAGGACTGTCAGGGCCTGAGATTCTAATTCCACTTCTTCTTACCCTGAATCTGCATAAGCCCTTGGGACACGTCATTTTTCCAATTCCTGATTCTTTTAGTGGCATTGATATGCAGGTGTAAAGATACATTTTCATGCCACGATTTCCAAATACACAACTTACAAGAACACATTTTCTGAAACTGGAATGAATGTTAAAAGGAATAATTAACATAATATTATAAAAATAAACTCCAAATTAGTGTCTGTGATATACCTACAGGGTTTCTCTGGAATGTTTTAGTTTGTAACTCCAAGAAAGTTGCAAGTCATGGTATCCTTTCCTACCTAGTCATCTTTTCTCCTGTTTTCATTTCCAAACCACAGTTATTATGTTAGACTGCATCTGAATGGATAAATTCCAAAAAGAATGCATCAGAGGTTACTTTAGGGCATTTTCCATGTATAAAATAGAAATTTAGTTTTCTAAGAAACAAATTAGTCATATTATACAAAGGAATTTGGAAATCTTTGCTCTTGTTGTAGATTTCTGTCAAAGATAGCTTCCTCGGGGACACATACCCATCTAACCTGTGCATCCATAAACTGCTTTAGAGAAAAGCATATCAAATTAGCCGGTGAAATGTTTTCTTGTAGTTCTACTTGCATTTGGACTTACAAGATTTTAGATTCAGGACTTAGGACCCATAAATTATTTTTTAAAATGGTATTTTTTGCTAGATATGTTTATTTCACTAATTTTAACATTCCTTCATAGCATGCATGTCTTTTGAAAAAAATGCTTATCTTTTATCTTAAATTGTTAATATGTAAATCATTCAATGTTTTCAAAATAAAAACAGCATAGTAAAATGCATCTACATTCTGTGGAAGTTTCTTTTTCTATATTCCTTAGTACTTTGACTTGTATGTGAAACAGTAGTTTTTTATTTTATATTTCAATTTAAATTTATATTATTATTTTATTTGTAGGTATAACCAAATAGAGATATCTACTATTTCTACTCCCTTATTGTGCAATATATTAATATTTCTAACATTAAAATCCTGTGTTCTAAAAAATAAGAAAGACATAATGTAACTCAGACTGCTTTCCAAGTAAAGGAAGGGAAGCAGTGATAACTAAAAAGATAACACATACTCACCGTGTGCTGATAAAAGAGTTATGAAATAGGCGTTCATTTTGCCCGTACAATTAAGACACCAACTGTGAGACTTCATGCTTGCTGTACTTCCTGTACTAGCGCTGACAATGCAGACCTCCTGGTTGCTCTGGACAGTATAGCTTCTATCTGTTGCTCCAGTATCTTTTCCAATTTGAATGAAAACTGCTGACTTTATTCTCATTTTATTCAACCCAACTTTGCCTTCGAGTCATTGTATTGCAGAGCTGTTTACTCCAGAAAATTCTATTCTAGAGGAGGCAGAAAGGCTTTTCAGGGAGAACCATGAAACATACAGATGAGCTGTGATCATTTCATAAATAAACCAGGATATTTGGAGCACAGCCATATATGGAAGTACTGGGGATGAAGTTAATACAAAACAAAGTTAATACAAAATTTAAAGAAAAACATTGTGAATGTATATAACAAAATAATTAGTGTAATCCATTAATTTAAAAATACAAAAGTTTCCCCCAAACCTTTGGAAAAAAAAAAAAACACACACACACACACAGAGTACAAGAAGTGGTTCTTTTGTGCACAGAGATGTAAACTAATTATTTGTTATTGTAATCTAGATGTTATCACTAGAATCATTGGAGTTGGGAGTGACTTTCAGAAACTTTATAACTCAGACCAATAGAGTCCAGTCTGAGAGGGAAAGAGCTTCTGCCCCAGCGGCTGATAGTTAATTAACTGCGGAATGAAGGTCTGGTCTAAATACTGGATATCAATGGAAATGTACCAGGCTCCATGCGAGCTGTCCAGACCTCTGACACTAAATTCTTGGCTGTTATTCTCTATTGGATTGTTTTTATGTCAATCAGTTATTTTCTCATCTCTTTACATGCATTAGAGACTGTGTGCTGAAGACCATGGCCATATCCTCAGCTAAGGATGACAAAAACTCACAGGTTATTAATAAAATTACATGAAAAGAAAGTCATCAAGTCCCTTCAACTTTCTGTTATAAGCCAGACCTGGAACAACAATATTTGTGTTCTTTCCTTCCCTATTTTTTTTTCGATGTTAGTTTCCAATTGTTATGTGATCTATATACAAGGATATATTACGCAATCACTAATAACCTCTTTTGGTGTTTGACAGAATTTAATTAAAACATTATTTTCCTTCTTTTAAAAAGTATTCAGTATGAATAGTGTCACTCCAATTTCTCAATATGGATTCCAAAAATTACATTATAATACTGTGAGCTACTTCATCAGTTGAAGCAATTAGAATGATATTGCTGTGTGGTGAGGTAGGCCCTGATGTATGAGATGAGTGAGAAGATTGTTTTAGTTAGGGTACTGTAATGGGGAACAAGACATCTCAAAGAAGTAAAGGGGAAAAGTAAGGGAGGATAACAGTGGATTTAGCTTGACAATGTGCAAAGCAGGGTAGCTCTTTGTGATTGATTGGACTCTTGAACACAATAGAATGAGGACATTATCAAGCATGGTCATTACTGGAGCTTAAATTCCAGATCACCAGTCCTCTTGCTTGTTTAAATGAGACATTGGATGATAAACAAACCAGTAACAGAGATGCTGAATTTGAGACCGTCTCTGTGGGCTCTGGTGATAGATATTTCTGAAAAGCATGTTGAATGTATAGTGGGAATGTCTATGATTCCCAAGAGCATGGTGGTTAGCGACTTATATGAAATATAAAATCTCAGAGAAAAAGCAGAAGTAATAGCAGACTGGTGTTAGTAAAGATTGAGGCTAGAACTCTGATAAATCACCAGGTGAATCCCTGAGATTATCCTGAGAAGATCCTGGTTTCACAGGAACTGTTGAGTTTCTCCTGGAGCTGACACAGGGATCTTCAATGCCTGTGCTGAGGATGTCCCCATTTCTCTCAACTCTAGTGTCTACAAAGCACTTTGCTAAATAACCTAGTGACCTGAAGCATCTTGTCCAGGGTGACTTCCAGCCAATGTCTGCAGCTGTAATCAGACCTTCAGGGTCCTGCAGGCCATTGAGCTTCAGTAATCTGTGTTTCTCCACATCCTCCGGACATACGCAGCTTTCCAGCAGGCAAGAGACACTATAGGGGCCAGGCAGTCAGTAATTATAAGTGACTTTAAATAGGTCACTGTGAGAAACATTGAAAAAAGTAGCTTTGGAATTTTAAAAAGAGATATTCAAGAAAATGCGAAAAAAAAGTTGGGATTGGATTATGGCTGCCAATTTGTTCAAGATAACAAGATTGTGTCCATTTTGTAGTTAACAAAAAACGATTTGCTTCCCTTCCCAATAAGGGAGGAAGTAAATGGAATGATTGTGAGATAAGACAAGAGTTTGTATACCTACAAGACACTGAATTTCCAAGGAGGTAGAAAATGGATGTGAGACAAATTAACTCGGTTAAAATCTGATAACCCAGAAACGTGGGCAGCAGATGACATGGTTCCCATCAAGGCACGCAAACTCTATTCAGAGCTTTTTTTTGAGAATAAGTAATCTCAAAGGAAGATCAGTCTCAATCACAGAACAAGTCTGGTCTCATTGGAGCTGGCCTGATTATTTGCACAGGTGTGGAAGAATAGTAAACCACTACTCAAGCTGCCGTATTTGCTTTCTGGAATTATTTATGATGAAGCTCACTCAGATTGGGTTTCAAAAACTGCAATAGGAAGTCTAAGAAGAGCAACAAAAATTCAACACCAATTTTTGAGCTAATTATTCCGTTCCTGACTTCCTCAAATGCCCTAAGGTTCCCATGCTTACAAGGAAATCACTTACCTTGCGTGTCTCTTAAGCTAGGATCTGGTAACCAGGTCTGAGTCAGTTTTCTAAGATGGTTTTGCATGTATTGATTCCATAACATCGAACTTAGTTCCATAAAAGATCTGATTACGGCAGATTTAAAGAACATAGTTCTCAAATATGACATTCCAAGTAAGACCTTGGTTGTATAACCAATGTTTCTAATTATGTTCTTTTAAGAAGGACATGCAAATAACTACATTATATAACATGAATGTATGCATGTAACTACACTGCTATGGAAATAAGAACATTTAAGAGTTTGAGAAGTCTGAAAAAAGGGAAGTAGGTAAAGCAGTATTTCATTTCTAAATATTTTATTTAAGCTTTAAAAAGTTGAATTTATATCAATATTGTTGGGAGTGATAGATAGCATAAAGAGACAGAAATTTCCTATATTTCCACTGCAGAGATAAAAAAAAAATCAAAACTCTAGATCAGCACTAATAGTATCAACGAAATCCATAGCCATCTCTGTTCAGTTCCTCAGTCCTAGGTGAACATGTCTGATCCAGTAGATCTCAAATCACATCATCACATCACATCACCAACCTTCCAAAGTCATCTGCTTCACAGCTGCAGTATTGAAAGCCCCAAGTGGCTCTACTGATCGGTCTCAGAGCTCCCTAATTGATAACTTAAGAAGCCTGTGGACCAACACCCGCTTTACAGGGTGCTTGCTAGCTTGCTGAGCTCCGAGAGCGTCCTCTGTGGAGGAAGTTAATGTACTCTGAGCAGATCCTGATTTCAAGAACTTTCCAGAAGGCCTCTGGGTAAACCAATCCTTTCCCTAAGTGAACAAAAACTTAAACAGTCATGGCTAATTTGTTGTAAGGTCTGAAGAGACTAAACTCTTGTCCTTTGTATGGGTTGTACGTGCTCTTAACTGGTAACTCATCTCTCTAACCCTGTCAGGGGCATGAATAAGAAAGGAAGATAAGTTACTGAGAGACCACAATGAATAGCTAAACAAAACAAAAAAAATATTTTAAAATTCAGAATATAGTTAACAATAATATACACACTTTATTTTCTACAAAAGCTTATTTTCATAAATTATAAAAATCATAAATAGTCTTTATAACCTATAAGAGTAATTCAGGCAGGCACAGAATATTTGCTATTCCCACATTGTAAAAAAGTTAAGGAATAAGCTTTGATAATTAGTATTAAATGAACTGCAGTTTGAGAAACATCACTTAAACAGAGAAAACCAAGTCCTAGTATTACAATAGTATAATATTTAATGTTCAAACCCTTCTCAAGCAATCTAAATTAATGTCTATCAAACGTTAGCCAGAGATGATCTTTCCCACTAAAATGCCTGTTCTGAAATCTACTTTAACCTCCAACATCCATTCAGGTTTTGTTTGCAGGACCTTATTTTCATTTTAGAATGAGTAATTCCACCTCAGGAGGAAAAATCATTCTATTTTAACAAAAGATCATCTTCTGAAACTATTATTATTAATTGTCTTTCATCCAAACATATTGACCATATATTCTCACCATAATCACTTCAGTTTTACAGAGGAGTCTAGCAGGTAAATAACGGTGAGATGTCTTCCACACATACCAGCACCTTAAAGGAGATGGGCAGAACACATAACACACGGGCTTTTATGGTCAGATTTCCTCTTGGTGAATAGCGTCTCAACATGGCCAGATTGAACAAGTTTATAAACAGATGAACAAAATAAAACTTCTCTATATCTTATTAAAAACCTGAAGATCTTGGAACTTATCTGAAAGCTAATTTATCTTAAAATATCATTCCACTGAAATAAAACTTGTAATAAGTGGTATAATTTATTTATATAATATATTTTAGGATCTTGGATTATTCACAGCCTTCAATATATCTCACTCATGAAGCTGAATATGTAGCTTGGGGGCTGATAGCTGCTACCAATCCTAGAAAATGTAAGTCCAGTTCTCAGAACTGAAATTGCATCTCTCATAGTCCCCTGCCACTTCAATACCAGGGCCTCCAACTCCCTCTTCCGATTTTTACACATATCCACATGTGGTATGCATTCACATACACATGAACATAAAAAATAATCTTAACACTTTCAGCCACTCAAGCTATAGAAGGAACATACTCAAATAGAATGAAGATTTCTCTGGAAGTAATTAAAAGAATATATAGATGATTTTAGAAAATCAGCCATGTTTAAAGTACTTTGTAAGATATTTATTCAAATTGTGTAAATTCGGATACTTAATGTATATGAATGGATTTCCATACAGATATGCTTTCTTCGAGCTATATTGAGATTATCTAAAGTCTAACTTTAATTCCTGGAAATTTTGAAACATGCCATTTATAAAAACATTTATGACTAAGTTATAATACAGTTCTGTTAAGAGAGTTTAAGAACCAATTCAATGGCATTATTTAAGATGAGGTTATATATGCTCCTCCAGAGGTGAAGTTTTGTCTGAATTTCATCAATCGGTTAAACACAATCAAGATAACAAAATTCACTGATTATTATCTAAGAGTTCTTTTCTAGTTGGTATGTTTTTCTCTAACTTATTTGAAGTCAAACTAGTTGAAACAGAGGAAACAAACTATTGGTCTACTACAAAGGAAGTCAAGCGATCTAACCAGAAAGGCAAGAGATTCCAGCATCGTAATCAGAGAATTCTCAGAAAGAATCAGAATCCTGTATTTCTCAGGCAACTCATGGGCAAGCACTCAAGAGAAATTGTCAGAATTCGGACTCATAAGAAATGAAGTGCAGAGTCCTCGTCTCCAGGGCAAAACACTTACTCAAAAGAGGAGACCAATCTTGTTTTTGCCATTGAGCCCAGCTGAACAAGTAAGACCACATTAAAGGAAGAAGATGGGGGAGTGATTTAGGCCATTGTAGTCAGGAGATATTCATTAGTGAGCAACATCTTGAAGAAGGGGAAGAAATGTCTCAGTTTTTTTTTATATAAGAAAGGCATGGATAGAGTATAAAGGCAAGTGTTAATGAGATTTGCAAGAGAAAGGGGTTCTTACTGATATGTTTCCCTGAAAGGAGGCAACACTGAGAGTGTCAGAAAATAAAAAGTTTGGAGGATTTCTGCACCTGGATTATTTTCCAGAAACACTATAATTGGGACAATTCAACACACTTAGGCACAAACATGTTAAACAGGATGAAAACTAACAGCATAATTGTTCTAGAAAATTCATATATATTGCTCACATTTAAAAGTCACCAGAATTTCTTACGACTGCAAAAATAGGTCAGGATAAGAGAGAAAGAATAAGAAGCATGGTAAGATTTATTTACTCCAAATATTTAAAATACAACATACATAAATCTCACATTACTGTGCAAACTATTAAAATTATCTGGCCTGGAGAGCTGGACTCTGTCTCCTAATAATTTTCTATAATGCTAAGTTGGACCAAATAAGCTCTTGCATGGCAAGCATTTGCTTGTTATCATGAAATACATATGATTGCTCCTTTTACAGACAACCTTTAAAAAGATAAAAAAAAAAAGGTAAAATCATAGCTGAATTGTGTGGTACAAAGATGGACTTTAGCTTTAGTAAATCACAGCATTGGGTAATTAGAAGTTCTCTGTCATCTAACTCATAGTTTAGTTGTTTGATCTCCTTTGGTTGCTAACAGAAGAATCCTGCCTGCTTTGCATATTTAGTCAAAATATAAAGATCCAAGTTTAGAGATGAATGCATTATGCTTATTGCAAGATAAATATCCTTGTAATCCACAGCTATGTTAATTTGAAGGAAGTCAATATTTGCAGAAAGCTCTCTAAAACCCAGAATAGATACATTTTTCCTACAACAATGTGTTAACTGTAAATGTATCAAGAAAATTCCCTAACTCCACAAGGAAGAATGAATGTCATAACCTGTATTAAACATTTAGCAAACTATCAAAATCTCATTTAACCTTTGATAAAACAGTTTTATTTTTTATTTTTTTTAGTTGACAACTTCATCTTTTGTTTTGTTTTTGTTTTTGATTTTTTTTTTCCTAGACAAGGTTTCACTATGTAGCTCTGACTGTCCTGAAACTCACTCTGTAGAGCCTGGTCTTAATCACAGAGATCTACCTGGCTCTGCCTCCTGAGTGCTGGGATTAAAGGTGTGTGCCCTCACAGCTGGGTGATGCATTCAATGAAAGAAGAACTTGAGGAAAGTAACAATTATACTATCTGGTGACTCTGTATTTCTTTCTTTAAATATATTATTCTATATTCACTGACAATTCCATACGTGTGTATAATGTGTTTTTCTCATATTCACACACAAGTTGTTCCTTCTTACACTCCAAGAACCTGCTCCCCAACACATTTCCTTCCCAGATTTCTGACTCTCTTTGCAGTCCATTAAGTCCAATTGCTACTGTCATCAAGTGCTTGGATATAGAACCATCTATTACAGCGTGGAGATAGGATCCTTGAAGAAATATGACATTTGTCATATCTGTGATTTAATAACATTGACTACTATGAAATAACACTGTGAAAAATAGAACCAGTGGATGGATCCTAAATGTACATACTCTACACATGCTCCCTCAGTGGTATAGTAGCAGCTCTAGGCAAGAAATTCATGGAGATAAAGTGAGGACATTTGAACGATGAATGAATAAATGCATGACAGGTGTTATTGAAAAAAAGCATACTGAAGATGTTAGAAAAAATTATAACACCTCGTGAATAATAAGCAAAGTTTATAATAATAAAAATAAATAAGGTGCATTATATTATATACATTTATAATATAAAAATAAATAAGGTGTCCTGTTTCCATAATGTCTGGTGTTGAGAGGGAGATACCCAACTAATGGTTTCCTGTTTCCATAATTCACGGTATGAGCTATAGACACCCACCTAAGCCCAAGCTGGTTCTTCTCCATTTTTGGTATATATATATATGAACATAAAATGTAAAAATTATTTGTTAGGGATGTTTGTACAATTATGAATTGAAGCAAGATTTTAGTGCACACTAGGCAAGAACCCTGCCACTGAGCTACAGTCTCGGCTTTTATTTGGACTTTAAGCTTTGACTCATTCCAGTAAACTTGCTTTTTATGAGAAAATGTCTGAACAGCTTTTAAGCTCATATACTTACATTTGCCAAAACAATTTTGCTCATTTTTTGGAAGCAAAATTCTCACTTTTCCTGCAAATATTCTGTAGTCTGGTGTCTGGTGAGTATACACACCAAGAAGGTGAAGGATTGAGGGCTCAAAAGAGAACAACAGTGCAGGAGGCTGAAGAAATAAGATGGAGGAGAGAGAAGAAAGACAGGGGAAAAGGAAGAGAGGAAGAGGAAGGAGGGGAGGAGGAAATGGGGGAGTAAGGGATGTGGAAAGAGAAAAGTGCAGGAGAAGGGAGTGATGGAGTAGTTGCTATTTCTTTTAGCTCTTATTCGCCATTCACTTTCTCAGGAGAGGAGAAGCCAGAGGTTAAAATGGAAATTCATACTGTATTTCAGAGGCTTGGAGAGGGCAGATAGAGTTCTTAGGGAAGATTTCTCTCCTAGTATTTGTTTGTGAGGAACAAAGAAACTGCCAGATATAACTGTTGGATCTGTTATTATAAATTCTCCAAGAATGAGTCTAGTGTACTTTTTTTACTCATATAAGCCTCAGAGAGAAGGAAAATTACAAATGTAAGAATGGATTATTTTATGAAAATAGATAAGGGATTGTGAGACCATTGAGAGAGGTCAGAGAGTAAACCTTCAAATGTGCCTGCCTTAAACGCGATTCTCTCTGGAAATGAAAAGACTGACAGAAAACTATTGATTAGATTTCTACTAGACATGACTATAAATAGGACCAATAATATGTTTAATGCTGCTAGTAAAGGGGAGAATGGCTCTGGAAATGAAATGCTAATTAGGTGAGAAACTAGTAGAAGATGGAACTCAAAACCAAATTTTGAGGGAGAAAAGGAACTTGGTCCCCCATCCAGATTCCTAAATGTAGAATAAAATGATAGGTCTTCTTAAATTTTGTGAAAGCTTGATCACATAGTAAGCCAAGTGTTACAGAATAAAGTTCATAGCTTCACAGGTCTGAAAGGAGGCCATAAAATGGACATGTTTGAAGGTGTCAGGAAGCAATGAAAAAGAAGAGTTTAGATTTCCCTCATTTGATTAGGAAAGGCATGAATAGTCATTCCATTGTAATAGCAGGCTGCTTGTTTGTTCCGGCCACCCAGAACCAAAATAATGACATAGAAACTATATTATTTAAATCACTGCTTGGCCCATTAGCTCTAGCTTCCTATTGGCTAACTCTTACATCTTACTTTAACCCATTTCTATTAATCTGTGCATCACCACGAGGTCGTGGCCTACCAGCAAAGTTTTAGTGCTTCTGTCTCTGGTGGTAGCTTCATGGTTTGTCCTGACCCCGCCCTTCTTTCTTCCAGTATTCAGTTTAGTTTTTTCTGCCTACTTCTGTTTGGCCCTGCTCTGCTATAGGCTCAAAGCAGCTCTTTACTAATCAGTGGTAACCAGAACATACAGAAGTGAACCCCACAGCTTTTATCTTTCAGAGAAAAAGGATAATTTTGGTTTATTGTCTTTAGAAACAATATCAATCTGGAAAAGACAATAATCAACTTTATATGGAAAAAAAAAAACAGGATAGCCAAAACAATCTTATACAAGAAAGGAACGTCTGGAGGCATTACCATCCCTGACTTCAAACTCTATTACAGAACGACAGTATTGAAAACAGCTTGGTATTGGCATAAAATCAGAGAAGTCGACCAATGGAATCGAATAGAAGACCCTGACTTTAACCCACAAACATTTGAACACCTGATTTTCGATAATGATGGAGGTGGGTCTTGTATCTTATCTGTTGCTTTCATTGGTTAATAATAAAGAAACTGCCTTGGCCCTCATAGGACAGAAAATTAGGTAGGTGGAGTAAACAGAAGAGAATGCTGGGAGAAAGAAGCTTAGTCAGAGAGTCGCCATGATTCTCCCGCTCCAGACAGATACAGGTTAAGATCTTCCCTGGTAAGCCAGCTCGTGGGCTACACAGAATATTAGAAATGGGTTAGAACAATATGTAAGAGCTAGCCAATAAGAAGCTGGAACTAGCCGGGCCAGGCAGTGTTTGAAAGAATACAGTTTCCGTGTAATTATTTCGGGCATAAGCTAACCATGTGGGCGGCCGGGTGCCGGGGACGCAGCCCCTCCGCTCTTAATATCAACACGATAAAGAAGCTAAAAGTATACAATGGAAAAAAGAGAGCATCTTCAACAAATTGTGCTGGCAAAACTGGATGTCAATCTGTAGAAGAATGAAAATAGACCCATATCTATCACCATGCACAAAACTCAAGTCCAAGTGGGTGAAAGACCTCAATATCAGTCCAAACACACTGAACCTGATTGAAGAGAAAGTGGGAAGTACTCTACAACACGTGGGAACAGGAGACCACTTCTTACGTATAACACCAGCAGCACAGACAGTAAGGGCCTCATTGAATAAATGGGACCTACTGAGACTGAGAAGCTTCTGTAAAGCAAAGGATACTGTTGCTAAGACAGAAAGGCAACTCACTGACTGGGAGAAGATCTTCACCAACCCTGCAACTGACAAAGGTCTGATCTCCAAAATATATAAAGAACTCAAGAAACTAGACCGTAAAAGGATAATCAACCCAATTATAAAATGGGGCACTGAGCTGAACAGAGATCTCTCAACAGAAGAAGGTCAAATGGCCAAAAGACACCTAAGGTCATGCTCAACTTCCTTAGCGATCAGGGAAATGCAAAACAAGACAACTTTAAGATATCATCTTACATCTGTCAGAATGGCGAAAATAAAAAACACCAATGATAGCCTTTGCTGGAGAGGTTGTGGAGAAAGGGGTACACTCGTCCATTGCTGGTGGGAATGCAAACTTGTGCAACCACTCTGGAAAGCAGTGTGGAGGTTTCTCAGGAAATTCGGGATCAACCTACCCATGGACCCAGCAATCCCACTCTTGGGAATATACCCAAGTGAGGCCTTATCATAGAACAAAAGTATATGCTCTACTATGTTCATAGCAGCATTGTTTGTAATAGCCAGAACCTGGAAACAACCTAGATGGGTCAATTGAAGAATGGATGAAGAAAGTATGGAATATATACATATTAGAGTACTACTCAGCAGTAAAAAACAAGGACTTCTTGAAGTTTGCAGGCAAATGGATGGAAATAGAAAACACCATCCTGAGTGAGGTAAGCCAGACCCAAAAAGAGAAACATGGGATGTACTCACTCATATTTGGTTTCTAGCCATAAATAAAGGACATTGAGCCCATAATTCGGGTTCTTAGAGAAGCTAAATAAGGAAAACCCAAGGAAAAACATATAGGTATCCTCCTGAATATTAACCTTCATCAGGCGATGAAAGGAGACAGAGACAGAGACCCACATTGGAGCACCGGACTGAAATCTCAAGGTCCAAATCAGGAGCAGAAGGAGAGAAAGCACGAGCAAAGAACTCAGGACCGCGAGGGGTGCACCCACACAGTGAGACAATGGGGATGTTCTATGGGGAACTCACCAAGGCCAGCTGGCCTGGGTCTGAAAAAGCCTGGGATAAAACCGGTCTCGCTGAACATAGCAGACAATGAGGACTACTGAGACCTCAAGAACAATGGCAATGGGTTTTTGATCCTACTGCACCTATTGGTTTTGTGGGAGCCTAGGCAGTTTTGTGGATGCTCACCTTACTAGACCTGGATGGAGGTGGGTGGTCCTCGGACTTCCCACAGGGCAGGGAACCCTGATTGCTCTTTGGGCTGACGAGGGAGGGGGACTTGATTGGGGGAGGGGGAGGGAAAGGGGAGGCGGCGGTGGGGAAGAGACAGAAATCTTAAATAAATAAATAAATAAATAAATAAATAAATAAATAAATAGAAAAAAGCAGAGGTGTATTACATTACCAGGTAAAGTGCAATTGCCCCTTCCAAAAGGGGAAAAGTGTGTGATGATAAACATGCTTGTCTTTAGAATGCTGAATTTTTTTTTCCTCCACCATGTTTGACTTCTTTGGTGGTGTCCTTGGAAAGTTATTCTAGTGCCTAGTCCCTATGTTTCATCATCACTGAGGTCTTGCACCAGACTCACCAGAGTCTGCCTGTGCTGAGGTCTTTTCCAGCTAAGCTGTGTACTATGGTGGTTTAAATCACCAGTCACTTGATTGAAAAGATGCTATGTTAGTTTAAAATATCCGTTAGCAGAGTTAAATTCGGACTGATATTTATATCTGAGCTAAATGCATACCTCATTGTTCTCAGAATCATCACTCATAAAATATTGTTCTGATTCATGACTGTCTGCATCTGTCTATGTTTTTGCCATGCAAAGCTTAACTGACAAGTGACTACTATATCCCTTCTGCTGCAAGTTATGCAGCACAATAGAGGATAATTTTATCTTAATATTAATTAATATGTCAATCTTTATACATTTCGTACTGATAAATAAGAATGTTCGTAGTTTGGGCAATAGTTTAAGGGTATCTATCACATTGAAATCGTGCAATCACATATATGAAAATAATATATGTGAACTGGTTAAATGAAAGTAATATAATTGAACTGTGTTTTTTACAATAAAAATGTAAAAGGGAAGGTTAAGCAAAATATTTTCTATGTAAAACTGTATAAAAATATCTTAGGACCTTAAATCCATTTTTCTTTTGTGAAGATTCTCAAGGCCACAGTGGCCGGGAGGACAGACAGTCCCACTCCAGAGGCATCGTTGTGAAGTTTGAGCAGGAAACTTTCATCAAGCTAGAATAGTCAAATGCTGAAATATACTTCCAGAGATTGAGTCTACAACAGTCCTCAGAAATATTTACCTGCACTCTTGCATACTGTGAGCCACTGTGACCTTTATTTGTGTAATATCCGAGTCTAGAAGATTGAGAGGGAAGTCACACCTAAAAATAGAACAAGTCAAGAGCCTAGAGCTATGAAGTAACCCTTACAAGAACCTGGATTCCTGGTTTACTGACCATGACTCTAAACAAGGGGGACTGTTTGAAATTAGAAAATGCTTAATCATCTGTTCTACCAATATGCAACATGAATTTTAAGAAGCCCCAGACATGAAAGTCTACTACTGTTTCTCCAAAACAGACCCCAAATTGCCAAATTTTACTTTTTTCCCTTGTCACTGGTTGTGGAATGTGAAACAAATTGTTTATATGAAGAAAAAATAGCTTTTGACTAAAGCAAAATTGGTAGCGAAATATTTTGTCTGAAATTATTTATTGTATATATATATATATATATATATGCATTTAAAAAGTAGGGGAATTGTAATGCAAGCCACGTAGGTTCAGATTCAAAATATGATTATTGTTTTTAATAGGATATCAATAATTAGCTTTTGTATTTTGCTTTAAGAGTCATTAAACATCTTCTCCAAGAAGCAGAAGAGTGAATCCGAAGAGTGTGTAGATTCATGCATTAAACACAAGAGCCTGCATCTCCATGCTGTATCTAATGTCATTTTATATCACAAGACAAGACGTTCTTGTGACAAGTGGGTAAAGCAATCATATTTTGCTTGACTGTGAATTAATTTCAATTAGAAACCTTTTTGAGAGGAGAAGAAGGAAGAGGTGTTAATCCTTTGTGAAAGGTAGGGTCAAGTACTTAGACATGACAAGGATCTAATTAGCTGCAAACCAGGTGATAGTTCTGTGAGATGCTCTCTAATCTGCCAGATTCCTTTCTTCTGTCAGGCTGAGGCCTAAGGAAGTACCATTTTTGCCTTGTATTATAATTAAGTTCACGCCATTATTCCTTGTCCAGTCAGACTGAAAGAAATCCCTAAGAACAGAATATACCTAAATAACTGTATGTTTCGTAAAACCTGCAGTGTTCTACCTTACAAAACGAGCTACTCAGATAGGTAAACAGACGACAGGTGAATATAAACAATATTGAATTGTTCAAGATATGCTAAAAAAGACAATGATCTCTTGTGATAGTACTGGTATCATTGAAGAATATTGACTCTTTGTCCGTTAGTGTGTAGAAACTAACGTACATTAAGGTGGCCTTTGACTCACACAAGCAGAGAAGGAGAGCAGAGCTTTCATTAGAACCAGAGCCATTCATGAATGGTGTGCAATACAGAATATACTACACAATTCAGCAAGACTAGAGAGGAACCCAGGTTCCTGGGGATGTCCCAGAGCCCCCAAAGACACTGATGTTGTTGGGAATTAAACCACGCTTGGAAGATGAGGGCATCGGTGTGGCTCACAGATTCTCAAATGTGGTTTGGAATTTCAAATATCTGATCACCTAGACCAACTTTCCAAATCTCTTATTTAATGGGTAGGTTGCTTTTGGGGGATCAAGATGGTGTGTTTCGGCCGGGCGGTGGTGGCGCACGCCTTTAATCCCAGCACTCGGGAGGCAGAGGCAGGCGGATCTCTGAGTTCGAGGCCAGCCTGGTCTACAAAGGGAGTTCCAGGACAGGCTCCAAAGCTACAGAGAAACCCTGTCTCGAAAAACCAAAAAAAAAAAAAAGATGGTGTGTGTCTGCGTGTGTGCATTGTGTGTCTGCGTGTGTGCATGCTGCTCTATTGCTGTTAGCGTGTTGGCATATTATTTGCTAATGTACTTGTGTGCGCACTGTATGTGCACGTGTAGGTATCCTTACATATGGAGGTCACAGGTTGATGTCAGGTGTCTTCCCTGAATCACTCACTCTCTTCCTTCAGTACTTTGAGAGAAGGTCTCAGTTGAAAGATTCAGGCAAGAAATATGTTCTATCTGTGACATAATTCACCATATAATTTTATGCATCTGACATCACATTAACCTCAATAAAGTGTTAGTTATATATCATGTTCATATGTTACATATGTCATCTTCAGATTCGGGAGTTCTTCCTGTTCTTGAAATAGTGACCTGGGTTAGTAGACCTAGGCTGAGTCCAGTCTTTCTCTGACAACTGGTTTCCTCTATATGCCAATTCCAAAGCCTTTACAAAGGGCGATCTGGACCCTATTCTGGCCCATTTTCTCACCTAAACCTGATCTGAAGAGTTGATGGTTCTCTTACAGAATGGAGTGGACCTTCACTCCACTATTTTCTGTTGTCACTTTGCCAAAGAACTATGAAAAACTGTCCCGTGGAAATCTGTCACCAGATTTGTTTGTGAGTTTCTAGAACACATAAGTGTTTTATTCAGCCTTTTATCAGAGAGGTGAGCTGAAGACAGCAGCAATTCACGTGGCAACAGTTCTTAGAATTCACAGGTGGGAGTGGTTGGCTTCTTATCCCAGTGAAGATACAGATTGTAGCCAAAGTGCATACTCTAAGATGATTAATTACTTCTTATAACAATTCCCTCCATAAAAAAAGATAGAGGAAACTATATCTCTCTAACTGCATGCTCAAAACATTTAGATCCAGAGAATGAGTAATCCCCAACTTATAAAAATACATGTTGGATATAATCCCAACTGGTTGATATTGAACTGTTGATATTGGCCCAACCCTTGTTTGAATCTCTAGACACTGTTGAGAACAAACTGGCTGGAAAACTTTGTCTCTGAGTCAGCAACAGGATGGAACATACTGTGTGAATTGTCTAGAATGAAACAATATAGCAAATGACTAAGCTGCTAATTTGGGTAGATATCAGGGATAGCAACAAGAGTATAAATTTATACTCTTGACAAAATAATGTGCAATATTATGATTATTATAGGTAAGGCATAATTATATTGATTAACATTTAAAGACTCTAAGTTATTCTAGGCAATCTATGTGCCTTCAGGAAAGTTGTCTCTGTTCAAAAGAGCTCCACACAGCCTTGTGTCTTCAGTACAGCATAAGAGATGCAGATGGAGACTTTGTGAGACTCTGAGGAGACTCTTGCTTAACATTCAGATCTGCTGATACGCCTTCTCCATGAAGAGTTATTATCAGTTCCACATATGTTAATAAGCTTTGTAAAGTGTGAAGCACCACTTTACTCTAAACATAAAGTGAAATGTAATTCAACAAGGAAGCAAAAATTATGAGATTTTAAAGAATAGAAATTAGAAATTAATGAAAAATAATTTAAATAATAGTTTTATAACTTGCTATATTCATAGATAAATATATTCAACCCACATTTCGAAAGGTTACAGAAAAAATAATTTCAGTAACTACATGAAAAGATTAAAATATAACTGTAATAATTATATTTTTCTTTTAAAGATACTCTATTGTAAAAATAACTTTAGTATACTTCCCACATGAACAGTAAGAACAATGCAAAACCAGAATTCATACCTCAAGACAAATATAAACAGCTAGCATATCATTAGGAGGTTTTGAGTTTTCAGAAGGACTTACTCCCAAAAAGATTGCATGTCTTTCATATTATAAATTCATCTTGAAGATATAGCTTCATGTCAAGTTAATTACAGGGGCTCCTCTATAAAAATTTTAATTAGACAGAAAAATAAATGAAAACCTTCAATCTTTTATAATTTGTTTGTATTAGTGATAAATACCTGCCAAAAGCAATGGAAATAAGATCGGGATGATTTTTATTTTTGGTTGAAGTCTTTTTGTTTTGACTCCCAGTATGAGGGTGCATCGCAGTAGAGAGAAGGCAAGACAGTAACTTTAGCCAGTTGGTCCCATTGTGTCTTTAGTCAGGACTAGACAAATGAATGCTCATGCCCAGATTTTCATTCTCCTTTTTAGTCTTGGGTATTTATCAGACGGTTCATGGAGTGATGCTGTGCAATTTTAGGGTGAGTCTTCTCACCACAGTTAATAAACTCACCGACCGACATGCCTAGCGATTTGTCGCCAAGATAATTCCAAATCCCATGATGTTGGCCACCAAGATTAAGCATGGTAGTGTTACAAGGAGTATTCTTACACCTTGGTTTGCTCTCTAGTTTTATGTCAACTTGACACACATTAGAGTTATTTGGGAACAGGTAACATCAATTAAGAAAATGTTCCCACTAAACTGGCCTGTGGGCAAACCTGTGGTGCATTTTCTTGATTGATGTGGGAAGGTCCAGCCCATTGTTGAGGGCTGCTACACCTGGGTGGGTGATCCTGGGTGAGCAAGCCATAAGGAGCAAACCAGAAAACTCAGTCCTTTGGGGCCATTGTTTCAGTAGCTCCCTCCAGGTTCCTGTTCTCTTCAAGTTTCCCCCCTGACTTCCCTCAGTGACAGACTACCATGTGGAACTATAGGTTGAAATAACTGTTACTTCCCCAAGTTATACTGGCCATGTTGTTTTATCAGAACAACAGAAACCCTAAAACACAAATTTGTACCATTATAACATTCTTCACCATGCGTCTTCGTAAAGATCCTAGTGACATTTGAACTTTAAACTAGAAAAGCCATTGAATGCTCAGATTTCAGTAGACTTTTCAGTGGGCTCTTAGAAGATACGAGTGTTGAAAGGAATGCAAATGATGGAGGTCTGACTTTTGAAGTTGAAGAGGGAAGTGTAAGAGTCCGTCAAGGACTCCTGTGAGATTTTGAATTAAGAACCACTAAAGTGAAACCTTTGTTTGACTGTGCTGATGAATTCTGGTCATCTGTGACTGGGGAATTAATTGTGATAAGAAGATACCAGCATCACAGAAATGGAATCTTCTAGGAAATATTTCCCTAGGGTCAGCACACCGAAGCTGTGGCACAGAAGCAGCCAAGGCGGTTTATCATGGTTTGAGAGTCTCCCAGGTTGTTCTAGCGTTGAAGGTTTGCAGAGGCTGTGGAGAACAGCTGAAGCTTGATTCTCTGAGAGATGGGTGAAGGCCATGGGTGTATAAAGGAACAGTCTCATTAGCTGCGACGACCTAGTACTGGGGGAGTCATGGAGAGAAGCTGAGAGTTAGCATCATGTGGAAGCATGAGACTCTTATGTTAAGAGATCATTGGTAAATGTGCCACCACAAGCTTCAGTGAAGACCAGAGCACTTGTGAGATTTCAGTATTATGGGATGATAACCAATAAAAGTAACATATATACAGAAGGACTTCCCACACCAACAAGCTAAACAAACAATGAACTGCAATCTAGTAAGCAGCAGTCCTCCATGTCCTCTTCATCAGTTCCTGCTTTTAGGCCCTTGCCTTGCCTGCTCTGATTTCCCTCCATGGCAAGCTGTAATGTAGAACTGTAAGCTGAAACAGATTTCTTCTCTGCATGCCTGTGGTTATGGTTTTTAATCACAGTAACAGAAACCCTAAGACAATCTGTGGCATTAGCTGAGTGTTGAGGTTGAGCTATCTTGATTTTCATACTGAAGTTGGATAGTATTTTAAATACTATAACCACATAGTGTATCTCTAAAGATACTCTGAAGCTATAGCATGGACATTTAAGCAAAGTGAGGTCCCCTTTAGGATTTTCTTCCTCTGCAAGTGTATAAAGAAAAAATGGGAGTTGAAATAGCATTTCAACTTCAAGTCTCAGAAATAACACCCAAAAGATCTGTTTCACTAATTTTATGTGGAGGAGTCTCTCAGATGGTTAATGTCTATTTATATGGTAATTGCTTCACAATATATGTCTACTTTTTCTCCTTTCAGTTGGATTCCATTTTCACCTAATAATGCCAGTCACTAGCATACCGTGTGAGTATAAATGATCGTCATGAATAGTGCTGAACAAATCAATAAGAAGCCCAATTTGAGCTTAAGCTGAATTCTTAACGGTCCCTGAATTAAAATGAGACTGGAGAATACTTGTGGAGAGGAGGGCATTACTTCTCTTTTGTTTTGGTAATTCTTTGGGGGATCAGTTCTCAGGGGGCAGACACATTTCCTCCAATACAGTTTCCAGCATCAGGAGGCCCATGGTTCCATCTGAAAAGTTACTGAAATAATACTGTTGGTGAAGGAATTCCTGAGCATGCTCCTCATCTTTAGATATTAAACTTACATATTTCACCTGTTTCTCACATTAATAAATATGACACACACACACACACACACACATATATATATATCAAATAAAGGAAGATGAATAACGCAGCCTCAGTTATCCTATGAATGAATGATGTGAAAAGAAAAAGAGGTGAATAGTAAGAATAATATAGAGTTTATAAGTTCAGTATTTCTCCATTTTTACCTGTGTGCAGATACTCTAAATTTGTTCCATGAATATTTGTTGAACACTTGTGTATTAATTACTTTTCTCATTTATGTGATCAAATACTTGAAAAACAACAGCAACTAAAGGAAGGAAGTATTTTGGCTTACAGTGAAAGGGATAAGAGGTTAGGAGAACATTGTGATGCAATGTCCTTCTTTATATGAGAAACTGTCTACGAAATAGCCTAGTAATTTTCTTACAATTGATTTTTATAAGAAAATGTAAAGCAATACCTGGCAAAGCAATTTTCTGGGGTAGACCTAAACTAGAAACTCAAATTCCAAGGAAAGTTCTGGGATTCTTCCTAGGGTGAGATGGTTATTTCCATCTGGGCGGTGTTTAAGTGAAGGGTGGCATTTTCTGTTCTATCCAAATACAAATGCTAGAGTGGTTACATGGGACCCTGCTGTGTAAAATTCTGAGTTTCACAGACACGTGTCTCATACTTTTATTAAAGAAACAGGGATCCATGACTCAGTGCTCAGCAGAGACACAGCACTACCCACACACATCCTCTCCTGCATGCCTCGTAGGGACCCTCCTCACAGATATTGTTCATGTCTGAGGCTTTTGCTCTCTGTCAGGGCCCTGAACAAGTGCCACCAAAGACCACCACTCATGTATGCCATCAGCAAGAGTGCTTATTATTCTAGCATGCTAGGGCCTGCCACCCCACACAAAGGCTCTAAGATGGTAAGGATCCCAAAGGGACATGTGGGCTCCTGAGCACAGCAGAAGGGGAGTGCCAGGGGAAGTGAGGTTGCTTTGAATATTATTGGCTCAATCAAGTGGCAACCATATTAATAGGCATTATAAAGTATGCGCTAGAATGCATGCATTAATTTATTACCCTCTTAACTACTGAATAACACTAAGTCCTACTTCAAGTCCCTGCTGCCTTGATTTCCCTTCAGTTGTGGGCCAGCTCTTTCAATATGAGTCAAGTAAATCTTTTATCTCTTAGATGCTTTTTTCCCATTTTTTGATCACAGCACCAGGAAACAAAGCAAAGATGTATCTAGCACTGTCAATCACTAGCCTTACTCTGCACATGAATGTAATATTTGAATTCTCCAGTCTGGGCTGCTTTCATTTCACATGGGGAAGTACTATTTGTATCTATTCTAGGATGGGAAATAGATGCCTAACAAAACAAATTCCTGAACTTGTGGGCAGAGCTATATCTATATCCTATCACCTTGATATTGAATAATAATGGCTGATATTGGGAAATAAAACTGATGTGATAATATTGGGAAAAATGCTTCAAAAACTGGCAGGATGTAAGAGTAATAAAGAGGCCTTCAAATTACATTACAATATTTAAATATACACTTTTCTATCAAACTGTATTTTTCTATCTGTAAGTGGTTATTTTTTTTAGAAAATTCTAGACTACTGTGTATTCCAAAAACATTTTCTTTTCCTCTTCTCTCTTCTTTCCCTTTATCCCTGATCCAATTAACTAAGCATAAAACTTTTTTACAGAATGCAGCATGTATACTACTTTTGGAGTATTCTTCTCTTGTGTGTTTTTGATTTTGGTTTCATTTGATGAATATTCTATGAAAATTTGTATCTTTAAATGATTTTCCCTGTTATTGAGAATAGATTTAATAATTTACAGATGACCTGAAGTGCGTTGTCTCCACCTGCTTTCCTAATCTCACCCATGCCAGGACACAGCCTGATGGACAACCCATTTTCATAATACAATGTCCAAATTTCCAGCTAATTTAGATTTAATAAATGAACTTAAAAATATGACTGCTTATATTCTTAAGATATTTTTAAATCAATTGTATTTTAAACACTCAGAAAAATGAAATAAAGCAGATATCATGTAAAATGATCCAAGGTATCAATTAATATTTGATTTTATTATTTTCAAATTTCATGTTAATTTATTTGATACTGAAAAATCAATTCTCATATTTCTCTTGTGAGCCACCACAGTGGCTGGGTGCTGAGTAGTGGAAACTCTTAGTGGCAGGTACAAATTCTCCCATGAAGCAGAGCAGTGACCTTCGCCTTCTTGGTCCAGTTCTAATACTGTAGCTCATGTCTGCCTTATATTCTGTTCAGTGCCAGGTTTTCTTTTCCAATTTTGGTACTTCCTTGTAATTTTGTGATTTAATGTGGCCCTAAGTATAGAGGTCAGTATCTGTATAATATTAATAAACAGAAAATGACTAGGTTGTTCTTCATGGAGAAATTACTGGGTTGAGTTTTTCTATGCTCTGCAAGTGACAGTAATGCCACCTCTAAGTTTAGTATTAAATAATGAATGGCATACTAAATCAGGTCTCTTTAAATAAGGTTATTCACATAATAGTTTACAAAAGTACATCCAGAGACTGAAACAGTAGCCTCAAAATATATCTCACTGTCTACTGTGTTTGGGAAAAAATTATTTTCTAGTATAAGCACTAGAACTAGTGAGATTTAGTGTGGTTTTGCATATCCTCAACAAAAATCTCACAGGATGTCAGACTTTTAAAACAATACTGAAAAATTAAAAATAGGTTGACTAACTCATTATATATACCACTGTTAAGTATTATGTGA
This sequence comes from Alexandromys fortis, assembly GCF_014885135.2. Lineage (NCBI taxonomy): Eukaryota > Metazoa > Chordata > Mammalia > Rodentia > Cricetidae > Alexandromys > Alexandromys fortis. The sequence goes on along the minus strand of NW_026068062.1, from coordinate 2,211,057 downwards.
TTCAACATTACACAAAAGTCATGATGTCAGACTTCATCTACTTATTTAATGAAGTGTTATTAAAGATGACAATGCTTCATATGGAAGCTGGCAGGATATTCAGAAAATTTATATAGAAATGCAAAGGTTAAAAATAGCAAAGTTCCCTTGAAGAAGGATGTGGGAGGACTTTCACTGCCATCTAAAAGCCAAATTTCAAAGCATATGGTCCAGATGCAAGGGGAGGTGAGAGAACACTGAAAAATAGAGAGCCTACAAATAGTCCCATCTGCATATGGACACTGGATTTGGAAGATAAGTCAATTACAAGAGTAGTGGAGAAAAGGCATTTCAGAAATGTAGTGGAGGCAGGAGAACCTCCTCAGAAAATTAACAGGACCCTAGTGCTCTGATACGCAGATATTTCTCAAAGTCCATGTAAATGTAAACCACACACACACACACACACACACACACACACACACACACACAGAGAGAAAATATAAGAGCAAATAAGTTTAATAGAATGTCTGTGACATGAAGGTAGAAAAATATTTAAGGCATATTTCATGTTTACTTACAAATTTCTATAAAATGTATGTCTATATGTATAATTGCATAAATAGTTTAAATAAAACCATGTTATTTGAATTGATTTTGCTCCCTTCAAAAGCCAAAAATCACTGTACCAAACATGGGAAGCTTCCCCCACTTCGTTGTTGAGTTGGAGGACTCTAAGTGTCCTCAAATACAGGCTCTTACCATTGATTGCCCTTGTTTGCGTCCCAGAATTTAAACTTGAGTCCATATTGCAATGTTTCAGATACACGGCTTGGAAGAATCAAGATGGAATTTCACTGGAAACGTCCTCTGGAAGGATTTGCTTTCATTGTATCCAAAACTGCTGTGCAAGCTACTGAGGGAAGAAAACGATCACAGTCCTGCCCAGATGCGAAACCTCAGCAAAGCAACCCCAATGGCAAGATGTCACCAAGAGCTCAGTGATGGCATTTACATCTTGGTAGTGACTGGGTGCATTCTCATTGAACTCACGTTCTGCTAAATAGGAGGAAATTAATGGTATTGTAAGCTTAGGTAGCTGTTTGTGGCTGGTGATGCCATGGACACTAAGGAAGGACCTATAAGTGATACATCCCTAAATTGAATTGAAATAAATGCACATGCTTTTAATCCCAGCACTTGGGAGACAGAGGTAGGTGGATCTCTGAGTACCAGGCCAGTTTTGTCTACAGAATGAGTTTCAGGACAACCAGGGCTACACAAAGAAACCCTGTCTCAAGAAACTAAACCAAATCAAACCAAACCAAAAGGAGTGAAAGAGAATTTTGTACAAGGTATTTTGATCATATTCACCACCATCTACAAATCTGTCCAATTCCCAATCCCTCCCAGGTCAAAATCCTTCTTCCTCTCCTCTACTACCTAACATTTATA
>NW_026068062.1:2191773-2209587 GCF_014885135.2 Alexandromys fortis | reverse complement strand
TATATGATAGATAAATGATAGATGATAGATAGATGATAGATAGATAGATAGATAGATAGATAGATAGATAGATAGATAGATAGATAGATAGATAGATGGTGTGGAAAGTCTTTCTGTATATGTGTTGCTTTTATTGGTTAATGAATAAAAAAGCAGCTTGGCCTGTGATAGGGCAGAGTAGAGCTAGGCAGAGAAAACTAAACTGAAAGGAAGAAATGAAGTAATTCATGAGAGAGATTACAGATACAGGCAACCAGTTTTCAGAGTCTGTGATCCTGTAAGCCTTGCTTGTCAAGATTATTCCCATCAGAGTCCCACGGGTGTTCATTTGAATTATCAGTTGCCATATGCTTGCTGTGTATTTACATGCCCCCTGAAAGGTACCTAAATCTAGGCATCTATTATTTTAGATATTCTAATTTAATGGACTGTAGGTTTTTAAAGTCTTTCCTATGACGTTCTAGACTCCTTTTGTGTTTGTACTTCCCTTCTACTGGATTACAGATTGGTTTCTTCTCGATTTTCTAGATTCTTGAATTGCATCATTAAGTCATTCATTTGTCTTTCCATGATTCGTTTGATGGATCCTCTTAGAACTATAAATTCCTCCCTTTGGATGGTTTAATGGATACTCTTAGAACTGTAAATTCCTCCCTTTGGATGGCTTTAATGTCTGCTAGTGGTTTGTAGCCTTTTTTTTTTTTCATTTTCATTTTATTCTGTGAACTTTTAAATTTATTTCTTGTTTTTTTTTCCCTCTGACTCCTTCATCATTCAGTAATATTTTGTTTAATATCCATTAGCTATTTAGATTACTAAGGATTCCTTTAGTGTTGATTGTGGGCTTTATTATGTCTTATATTAGGATATATGTATGGATTTACTCCATTTTTTTCAATTTATTAAGGTGTGTGTGTGTGCATGTGTGTGTGTGATTATTTACTCTTGGCTAATTGTTCCTCAATTAAAATAAACTGTTCTTCTTTATCTTTATGATTAATCAAATTTTGAAATTCATTTCAATCAGTATTAGGCCTGTGACACCTGTTTGCTAGTTGATCTCATTTGCTTGGAATACTTTTATTATAACATTTTTTATTTGTAAGGTGGTGGTTATCTCTGAAGGAAGAAGACGAGTTTCTTGTAGACAAATTAGATAAAATTTCTTTATGATTCAACTAATCTGTTTCTTTTGGTTGAGTAAAAGATTTCACCAATACTTAGAAATTATATTGAAAACTTTAAATTAGTTGCTGTAATTTTATTTTATGTATATATTATTTGTTTGTTACAATTTGTGTTTCAATAACTATCATTTCACTTGTTTTCTTCCCAGAGTATCAAGACTATACTTGTTCCTCTTTAGTTCAAAGTATGAATTGCAGTATTCTCTATAGAACTGGTTTGGTAAACACAAATGCTTTTAGTTGTTTGTATAATAAAATGTTTTTCTTTCTACATAATCTTTGGCAGGTAGTTTTTCTGGGTTCAGCAGTTTTGGTTGGCATTTATGGCCCCTTACAACTTGCTATACATTTCATCATTCCCTTCTGGCTTTTAAAGTTTTGGTTGAGAAATCATCTATTATTCTGAAAATAGTTCCTTTATGTTATTTGTGATACTTTCCTTTCAGTTTCAATAGTCACTCTTTGTTCTATACATTTAATATTTCAGTCATAGTATGCTATGGAGGGTTTCCTTTGTGCTCCTCCCTCCATGCGCTTCTTTTATCTATAGGAGTGTGCCTTTCCTTAATTCAGTGACCTTTTCTATTACGGTCTTTTTGAAACTCTGGTCTATGCCATTCTATTGACTTGACATTCCCACTAATCTATATCTTATAATGTTATATTTTGGTCTTTTCATAGTGTACCACAGATCTTGCATCCTCCTTTATGCTTAGTTTTAAAAATCTTTTTTCATCATCTTTCTTGAATGATCCGATTTGTCTATGTTCCCTTCAAGTCTTGACATTCTATCTTCTACTTGATCCATTCTACTTGTAAGATATTCCTCTGAGTTTTCTAATAAGGTTATTGAATTTTCAATTCTATTTTCATTTCAACCTGTGTTTTCTTCAATAGTTTAACTCTGTAAAATTCAGTTTTTCTGAAGACTCTTTTCTGATATTCTTTTCCATTTCATTCTGCTGTGTATTTGACTTTTCTTATACATCATTCACGCAGCTATTGCCATCCTCTTAAATTCATTGAGATGTTTGCTCTTTACTTCCTTAAACTACTTAAATTCTTTGAGGACATTTATGACTCTTATTCTAAGTTATTTGTCCTTGGGTTTATCTAGCTGATTCTCACTGAAAAATATTTCTATTGGACTCATGGCTTTGAAAGTAGCTACTTTTGCATTAGCTACTTCACACAGTTCCACCCACACCAAGTTCATCAAGATTATCACAGAGATCATGACATTCTGCAAAACAGTGGTCACAGCTTGCCCTGAACTTCTGCTAGTAATTAAGTTGAGCATTTCAACATGCATGAATTCGCAGGTCTATAACAAACACACTATAACGGCCATTCAACTTTCAATCAAAAGTTAAGCATGAGACCTTAACTGAAGGTGTTATTGGAATCTGATCCACTTTTGTCCATGCCCATGATCTATTATGTTTCAGAGGCTCACAACTTGAATATAAAAAGAAAATTGAAAACAAAATAATAGGCAAAGTTCCTATCAGTATATATTAAATATGGAGAACCTCATGCAGAGCAGACCATGAAGGAGATACAGGCACAAAGGGATCATGAATGCAGGCAGAAGAGCCTGCATACAATATTCTGTGTTTGTCCAGTCAGTACAAACTCCCAATTTAATTTTACTTGTAAAATTAAGAAATTTTTGTTGCAATACATCGATTTCTTCTGTACTGTCTAACATATTTCCAATGCCTGGCTTCTAATAAGACTTTAATAAATGTTACTGAGAAAGTATTAACTGTCTAATAGTGGAGGGGATCAGAAGATGCATTTTCCAGTTTAGAGTGATCAGGATGAATGAGTGCTATAATCCATGGAAAGACAGGTTTCTTATTATCTTGCATCATTTGCTTTTATTCCAACTGTCTGCTTTAAAGTCTAGTGGTTCAACTATGTCAACTTGCAAATAAAATTAACCTTCTAGAAAGTATTTCTAGGTATATTAATTACCTTTCTATTACTGCTATAAAGAAACATGATATGTATTTGGAATTACAGTTTCAGAGGGATAAGAGTCCATTATGGTTGGGAAGCATGGCAGCAAATTGCAAGCGGGAGAACAGGAATAGGAGCTGAGAACTGAATCTCAGTCAAGAGCATGAAACCAAGAGAGTAAACTGGATGTGGGGTCAGACTCCAAGATGTCAAACCTGCCCCCAGTGACAGACTACCTCCAGCAAGGCCAAATCTCCTAAGCCATCCCAAACATGGCCACCAACTGGGTATGGAAAATTCAGGTATCTGAACCTATGGGGGACATTCTCATTCAAACCCCTGCACTAGACGTTGGTTCACTACACAACTCCTCTTTCTTTCCCTTCTCTCACTCCTTCAAAACCTCCCACACTACCTCTGACCCACCCAGAGATTCATTTCAATCATTTGAAGAATGACATCTCCTGTGCTTCTCCCACCTCAGCCCCTCAGCTACTCCTTCCCATTGTCTCCACTGCTTTTCTAAAGAGCTCTGTTTGCTCTGCTGCTCTCCCAAGCTGTAGCTCTTTGGCCATAGCCATTTTACTACTGGATTTCTGGAAGAGAATTTGCTTTCTCATTGTGGGGTCTGCATCATATTCTTTTCCTCCTAAAAAATCTACATCTTTGAGTCAAGTACTATCCCTGGGTAGTGTCGCATATCCAGCATCAAGGGACTCCTCCTCATTTTGCGACGGTTTTAGCTCCTGACTCACTGCTACTAGTCCCAAAATAATCGCTGTCTTACATTTGTAGTGGTGACTGTTGATACAGATCATCCTTACAGCATTCTGTACGCAAGTTACTTGAAATGATGTCTACAGAACATTCATTTTCTCTCACTCTCTTTCGTGGCCAATCCCTGCATTACACCAGTACCGTGCGCATAATTCTCACCCAAGTTTCACTTCCTCTACCTTCAGCTCACTTCTTCAGAGGTCCAACTCCAACCACCTTATACATCTCAGGTTCTTCAATCTCAACAATAAGTTTTCCCTGACTGCTGCCATTAGATGTAATAGTTAATTTTGGTTATCAGTTTGACATACCTGGGAAGAAGGGACTTCAACCAAAGACTGTTTACATCAGTTTGACGAGAGAGTTTTCTTGATTTCTATTTGATGTTGGAGGGTTCGGTATATTGCAGGCAGTAACATCTGTAGCCTAATGGGCCTATAAAAAAGATAGCTGAATAGTAGCATGGGAGCAACCCAGTAAGCAGTATTCCCTACGGTTTCTGAATCTGTTAGTTGAGTTCCTGCCATGACTTCCTTTCATGATGGGCCGTTACCCGGGAAGTGTAAGCCAAAATTAATCCTTTCTTCATCGACTTATTTTATTCATGGTGTTTATTAAAGAAAACTGTGGCAATAGAGTGCTGGCTAATATATGTCTATGAGTCACTTCCTCATACACATGCTCAACTCCTGCGCTCCCTGACTTTACTGTACATTTTGAGACCTTCACAACGTGAGATTACCCGTCTCCTCATTACTTACATCTCTATAGAGAGCACAGATAAGGAAGTGAACTCAATTCTGAAGGCAGAACTGACCCTGTAAATTCATCCCAGGCAATTTCAGCTACAGCCCTGAATGACTCATGACAACCGTCTTGCATTTCCCATGGTTTTGTACTATCCCACTTTCTGATTTTTCTCTCCAAATCCCCAGTACCACTTTCCCAGTTCTGCTCTCCGTTTCTTATTCACTGAGAAAACCAGACTTTAGAATAGAACCCTGCAGACTCCCACAGGCACCTCCATTCACTTCTCAGCATCTGCACCCACATGCTCCGTGTTCCTGCTGCTCACATATGAGCACGCTATGAGTTGTGATCCCGCCGAAGGCCATCTCTCCATCTGTGCATAGACGCTGTCACCTCCCACTCACACAGGATCTACTTCTGTAAGCCCTTGCCTTTGACATAATGACTTCAGTCTGTTTTCTCATCCTCACTCTTCCAACTTTTGCTCTATTTCTTTGTTCTCATAACAGCAAGAATACCTAAAAGAGAAGTCTAAATTTTTTAAAACTACAAAAGTTTTTAAAAAATGCAAAACCACACTTACAATCCATAAACTTAATTAAAATAAAATACTGTGTTTCATGAGGTCACTATCAAGAAGATGTGATGACAATTCACAAATTGGAAGGCACTGTTTTTAAAAGACGTATTTGATAAAATCCTGTTGCCTCCAACATATGAAAAACTGTTAAAATTCAACAGAAACAGAAGAGGCTAAGCAAGCAGGGAACAAATGATCTGATCTAGTTATTTTTCTATTATTGTTGAGAAACATCATGATTAAAGCATCTTATGAAAACAGCATTGCTTTTTATTGCTTGCTGTCTCAGAGAATGAGTCTAGTCTATGACATCATACTGGGAAGCATGGTAGCAGGAAGGGAGGCATGGTGCTAGGGAAGTGGCTGTAAAGTGAAATATGTTCCACAAGCATGAGGCAGAAGGCAGAGAGATAGGCAGACAGAGAAAGAGACAGACAGACAGGCAGACAGAGACAGACAGATAGAGGAGCTCACTGGGAATGGTTTGAGCTTTTAAACCTCAAAGTCCACCCAGAGAAACACACCTCCTCCAACAAGGCCACAGATCCTAATTCTAATTTTCAAACAGTTTTACTTACTGATAACCAGGAACAAATATGTGAGCCTATGAGGGATATTCTCATTCAAACAACCACAGACCTGTGCAGACACTTCTTCACCAAGGAAGATGTTCAGAGTTCCAGCAGGGATATAATAAATTAAAAAGAAGACACTATCACATAGGTAACAGGATTGTCAAAATCCAAAGCAGTGGCAGCATCAAACATCAGTAAAGGTGCAGAATTAAGAAAACTTACTTGCCACATGGTGGTGGCACACGCTTTTAATCCCAGCACTCAGGAGGCAGAGGCAGGCAGATCTCTGTGAGTTTGAGGCCAGCTTGGTTCTATAAGAGCTAGTTCCAGGACAGGCTCTAATGCTACAGAGGAACTGTGTCTTGAAAAAAAGGAAGGAAGGAAAGAAAGAAAGAAAGAAAGAAAGAAAGAAAGAAAGAAAGAAAGAAAGAAAGCTAGCTTACTCATTGTTCGTGAGTATGTAGTTTGTTGTTGTTGTTGTTGTTGTTTTTAATAAAAACAAAACTCTTTGCTCTTTACTGTCTCAGGGTCCCAACACTCGGCTCCCAAATAAACACAAGGAGACTTATTCTTAATTATGAATGCCTGGCCTTGGCTTGACTTGTTTCTAGCCAGCTTTTCTTAATTTAAATTATTCCTGACCACCTTTTGCCTCTATTCTATGTCTTTCTTTATTGCTTACTCTGTGGCTTGCTGTATAACTATGTGGCTGGCTGCTGGTGTCCTCTTTCCTTCTTTTCTCATTCCTCTATCTTCTCCTCCCATATTTTTCCTCTTATTTATTCTCTGTGCCTGCCTGAATCACTTATTTTTTCTTCTGCCTTGCTATTGGATGTTCATCTCTTCATTAGATCAATCAGGTGTTTTAGACACAGCTTCAAAGAGTTAAACAAATGTAATATACAAGAATGTAACACATCTTTGCATCGTTAAACAAATGTTCCACAGCATGAACAAATGTAACACGTCTTCAAGTAATATTCCCCAACATGGGCACATATGGAATAAGCACTTTGAGGATACAGTTTTCTGTCAAATAAAACCCACTTTTACTCTCACTTATAGTAAAGATGATTTTTGGTGTTTACGTAAATGAACTGAAAACAGCCCCCATAAAACCCTGAACATGCATGCTTACATGAGTTTGATCACAGAAGTTGATACATGAAATCAGCCAATTCCATAACCCAATAGATAAACTGATGTAAAGCTGATTATAAAATGTTATTTAATTCAATGCTTAAAAGAATTAAGGTCATGAAAACATAAAAAGACATATTTTTAAATCAAAGAGGAACATATAAAAAGACTAGGAATTGTGTTACGCAGAATGATGTGACCAACAGAAGACAAAAACATGGAGATAGCCTTAAAGTCAGTGGCTACTGTGGTTGGGGAGAAGCAGAGGTGGTCAAGCATAATACAGATAACACTGAAGTCCATCACTGTGCTATTCACATGGTTTTCTTTGACATTTCACCTATTTTTTATAAATTTAATTGATATTTAAAAATATTATGTAGTGGGCTATTCAGATATGACTTAAGCACATGTATCAACAAAGAGATTAGCTATTTATTTATTCTGAAAAATACTGATTTATTTCTAGATTCTTGAAACCTATGGTAAATTCTAACTACCATCACGTACCATTGCTTTCATCTCACTGCCTATAAGCACAGACAGCAGCCGCTGTTCTTCCTGCTCCATACTTCTATTTCTCTTATTCTCGCTCTGTAGTAGAAATCTTCATTTATTTTTTTCACTGTTAATTTTCCATAGATACACACAGTTTCCACCTCAAAAGCTTATTTTCAATGGTACCGACTTCTTGCCAGAATCAACTACTAAACAAGAATTCATTTCAAGTTGCCCTTGCTGCTGTGCGTGTCCAGTTAGACATGTTTCACAATGATATCTGACAAGACAGGATGTACGTTTAGCCTGAGTATTGAGATGTGTATGCCTGCTTCCTAAATTTTCACCTTCTAAAAAGCAGTGAGGATGTGGTTACACTTTTGAAGCCACAAGATAGGAAGAATCAGAGGCTATGATTACCTTTGAAAGGAAGACTCATCTAATGATGTAGATAGTCTCTCACACTTTATGAGAAAGGAAATAATTAACTTTTATCACGCTAAATCCATTAAACATTGGTGATGTTCTTTGTTGTCTGTTTTGTTTTGTTTTGTTTTAGAAAAGCTAGTATTACCTAAACTAGTATAATATACTCTAAGGAAGTCAAGCATTCCAACGGGGTTTTTACATATAAGCTTTATGATTTTTCACATAATATTAAGAGTGCAAGAGCAACAAGAAGAAGTTAAAAATACCCATCTTCATTAAAAATTAGTTGCATCATTTTAGTTTTTGGAAATAATATTTTTTTTATTCCTTGGTATTCCTAAATTCTGGGAATTTGTCTCACCATTGTTTATCATATATAATGAAAAATAACACTACATGTTTATTTTATATTTTTAACATATCATTTGCTGAACTCAGAAGCTATGATTTTGATACTCTAACAGCAATACAGGTTTCAAAATGAGGTTATTAATAAAACTGGTCTAATGCATGTTTCAATGCATTCATAGAGTTCACCATGAACAAGTCTGCACTCACTCAGAAAGCAGGAGGATAAACTGACTTCTGAGAACTCTTCAAGATTCATGTTATAACCACAGACTCTTTAAAAAAAACTATCCTAATTTATTTCTTAATTTGAAATGTAGTATACTTATCTGCCTTCATTTGCTGCGTAATGATTTTGAAATGCCGAAGCATGGTCCTGAAAACACAATCATGTCCTAGAGTAAGTCTTCAAGACCAGTTCTCCTCTCTGTGATCTGCCTGGTGGTGTTCCCTCTGGTCTTCTCAGTGGCGATGCTTGGTTGAACTGTGTGTAGACGCTGATACAATGCAGTGTGAACGAACTGCTAGAGCTTTGAGACAATGCCACATGGACTGTGGAGTCAACAGTTAGAGCCAATCCAAGAGCCCTCTGATCAGAGCAAGAATAGGACTTAATAAGAGTGTGTGTTCCAGAAAGCCAGGCTGCTCCAAGTATGGTTAAATAAAGTCTGACAGACTAATTGAAAATGGTACAGAAAGCAGGTCCTGAGGTTCCAACATATTTTAATAACGCTACACTTGCATGAACATAATCAAGAGACAGTAGCACTGTTTTCAACCCATTAAGATTTTAATACTCTTGTTATGCATTCCATATTTATTTTTCCCTTTGAATTTTACTAGACGATTCCACATGATTGATGTTCTGCTATAAGTGCATAGGGTGCCAGAGTTTGGGCGTAATTTGCTGTTGCTCTTTCTACCTCCAAATTCCCTTTCCTTTATTTTTACCACCTCCGCTCCCTGAAATTCCTAGGAATGGCCATTGATCACTTTGTTGTTTGCAATTTATGCAGCCTTTAGGCATAATATTAATTGGGGGGGCAGTTTCAAGACAGGGTTTCTCTGTGTAGCTGGAACTAGCTCTTGTAGATCAGGCTGTCCTCAAACTCACAGAGATCCATCCTGCCTCTGCCTCTCGAGTGCTGGGATTAAAGGCATGCGCCACCACCACCGAGCAGTCTTAATTTTTTTTTATTGAGAGTTGGTCAGTCAATAACATACTTCATTTATGTTTTTTTCTAAATAATAATTAATTACTTGCAGCATTTATATGCTTGAGATTGCTCATTAAAAGATTTGCTTAAACTATTTCTGAAGCATTAATATTGAAGAGTTTAAAATTTATGTTGAAAACTCAACATCCTCAAAAATATATCTGACTTTTCCTTAAGCAATTAAATGGCATTAGGTGGCGTAGAGGTGGTAAAACACTTACATAGCACACACAAGGCCCAGAGTTCCATCCAAATAGCCTACACACAAAGACAGTAGAAATGTATGTGTGCATACATGTAATTATATGCTTTTCTTTTGGTTTCATATGTGTGTGCACATGTATATATGTGTATGTTGAATGTGTGTGCGTGTTGCATGTATATATAAACGATGTGCATCAAGGTTTGTGCCCATAGTCATAAATGCATCTACCAAAATGGAGATGAAAGACACGTGAAAGTACTATTTGACAGGTCTTATGAGCAGGCATTACTAATAAGTAGTGTGATGATTAACCAACCTGAGTTCAAGGATGCATTGGTCAATTTTTATCAGCTAGTTTTCCAAAGAAGTCTGAACATGAGTGCCCCCATTTCAGTTGAGATACACTTGAAAGATCAGGTCCATTATTACTTCTTTTGGTGAATTATTTTTAAGCTGAATCAGACATCCTTTGAGCATGTGAAGGTATTGGTACACTTTTGTAATGTTTTTAAGGATATAAACATTACATAAGCAATACACATTACAAATAAGCTGCATGATAGCAAAAACCTCATATATTCAAGGCTGACTTCTTATTGGCTGCATATCTGAGGATGACCGTGAATTTCTGATCTCCAGCCTTCACATGCCAATAGCCGAGATTACAGGTGTACATCAGCATGCTTGCTTTATGTATTATTGCTAGCATTTGAATCCCAGACTTACATATGATACCCAAGAACTCTGCCAAGAGACTCTGTCCCTGATCCTTAACTTATTTTAAAAGCAACAAGACTTACTTTGTACAGTTGATATTTTTTCTCCAGTTTCTTACCATGGCCTCTTTCGAATGACCAACCTACTATGAAGGAGCAGTGTGTCATAACACAACACAGAATAGCACGTATCTAACTCAGATTTCAACCTTATATACATAATACATTTAGTCTCAAAACAATAGGTAAGAGTAAAATAATTGGAAAATTTATGAATTTTGTATTTTTTTTTACTTTCCAGGTAAGTATTTTAGCTGTTTATACAGTCTATAATAATGGGTCATTTTAAAGACCAGCTTTGAGAATTTGGGAAATTTTAAAATCACTCTTGCTAGTTAGCTCCATTATAGCACTGGGTACTTCTGCTTTGGACACTGTAAAGTCTTCAACAGGAAAACACAGTGAGTGCAAATAGAGCTGGATCCTCGGAGCCTGTTTCCTCAGTGTGAACTGGAGTTTCACGAAAACTGCACCCTCAGGTGGAAGACTCTGCAGATGGCTTATTGATCAGAACGTCTGTGACTGAGCAGTCTCCGATCATGATCCAAAATGTGATCCCTTGATCAATGGTTCCCTTAATGGTCCTTTATCACTAGCCTCCGTGTCTGGCCTTTCAATCAGGCACAACATGTGGATTAGATTAACCTGGATTGCTAGGTTCCAGTAGACCAGAGGTCAGAATGCCTGGCTGTAGCTGTAGCCTGTAGCACTTTGCCCTAACTGACCTCGCTGCTGCTTCTACCAGTATATCTGTTAGACTCTCTGAGTTGTGTGTCTGTTTTCAGTTATTATAAAAGCTCATGTTGTAAACAGGAAATAGCCCAACATCATACATGGATCATGAAGCAGAAGGCAGAGTAGTTGGGGAAAAGACATAATGGGTAGGAGGGTACAAGGAGTAGGTGGAGGAGATTGGGCTTGAGGAACAAGGAAAACAAAGCATTAATGAAAATCTTATGAAACACATTCCTTCATAAACTACTTTAACAAAAGACAAACACACACACACAAACAAACAAAAAATGGACTAAAGAAATATTCACATAATTATGCCCATAATGCCTTATGTTACTTGGTCCAACTGGAATCCATGTTCTAGGACCATGGTCTCATATATTTGGTGTAGAATAAATTCTCATTATATTTGGAGTGAGAACTGCATTTGCATCAGCAACCATGCATGCTTCTGAGCTGTAAAATGTCATTGGCAACAACTGTCAAAACCACAAAATATTTTGGAGTCACATATTATCAAAATATGGGAGATCTTGAAATCAAATTTTCAGAATTGTAGAGATGAAACAAAAGAACATTTATGAATTATGGTTCTCGTGCCAGTAAGAGGGTAATTGGCTACACACAGGAAGCCAAACTTACAAAGTAATTCAGGGTGTTATTTTGTCAGGTAACTAATATTAAACAGAGAAACGGTTATTCAAAATGAAAGATTGTTTTCTGATCAAGAAATAGAATGTAAGAACATTTACAAAAGGAAGAAAAGAGAGCTGTCACCCTCACGTCTTAATCCTAACAGTAATTTTTCTCTACCCTTTCATATGAAGGGGAAAATGTTTGTGAGGTTGATATTAACTTGAGCAGTGCACAGCCATGGAGGCAGGCTATAATTGCAGCTGATTTCTAAGATCTTAGTACAAGTGAGTGCTTTTGATCTGCTAAACACCTTGAGAGGTTTGAAATGTAAAATAGGTCTAAGCTAAGCCTTGGGGCACAGGGAACCTATGTGCAGAGGAGTTTCTGGTGTTCTGAAAGTAATCCAGGAGGAAGGGAAAATAAAACAGAAGCAGAGGGCAAGGGCCTGACCACATTGATACCCATTGTCTGGACTTTGGCTGGGTCCATAGTGCTCCTGCAGCAGGTGGCTCTGTTGGTCTGCACAGGAGCCAGAAACTGTGTGGAGGCATTATTCTGTGTTCCTGCTAACTATAAAGAGCAAGGCATCTACTTTTGCTGTGGTACTGATGACTACAGACACACAGTTGAGGAGTGACATGAAAGGATTGTCACATGAAAGGTGACACAGTCCACCTCACCCTAAAAAGTTACAGCCTAGACAGGAAGCTACTGAAGAGAAGTCTTAAAAGTGTAGGGACCAGGAGGTGAACAGAATAGGGGTACATGATATGAATCCCCCCAAAATTCAATAAAGAAGTTAAAAAAATTGTTCAATGAGCTTTAACTTGAGATTAAAACAAAATACTCAACAATAAAAAGAAGTACATTGGAGATACCAAAGAGTAGCTCCCCCCCCCCCATTAGTGACTCCTGGAGGGGCCGTAAGAGGGGAAGGACTCAGTTCTATTTATAGGCCAGGCCACTAAGAATTTGACCATGTTCCAGTGAGTATCACATTACACAAAGTGGACCTGTCTAGCCATTTTTGGTTTTCTTCTTATTTTTATTTTTTTAGTGCTTTTGATAGGGAGTCACCAGTGAGGGGTGGACATGGAAAGACAGAGAAGAGAATGTGATGAAGGCACATGATGGGGAACTTCCAGAGATCAATAAAAGAGCTATGCGGGCAAAAAACAAACAAGAAACAAGATGAACAGAAGGGAAGGAGGACACAAGGAGACCGAGGCCCTGCAAAACCACTGAGCAAAGCCCACATGAACTCATAGAGACTGAAGTCACTACCACAGGGACCACACTGGTCTGCACCAGGTCCTCTGTGCATTTTTTAGCTGTCAGTTTATCACTCTTTTGGGACTCCTGAATCTGTGAGCAAGGGTGTCTCTGATTCTTATTCCTTGTCTTGGGGTTCTTTTATTTTTTTCTATTGGTTTTTCTTGTCCAACTTCTATACGATGGTTTTGTTTTATTGTATTATCCTTTATTTTGTTATTGTCTGATATTATCTCTTAGAAGCCTGTTCTTTCCTAATGGAAGACAGATAGAGAGTAGATGGGTTGCGAGAGGAGGTTGGAAGACACTGGGAGGAGTAGAGGGAGGAGAAACTATATTTAGATTATTTTGTATGAGAAAATAACCTTTGTTTAAAAGGGAAAAGTAAATGCTAGTGAAAAATATAACACCAAAATGGAGAAGTTATTGAGGAAGACAACTTGGAGCTTAGCTCTGGTCCCCAAACATACCCCCCACAGATGTGCACACACATACACACACACACACACACAACCACATAATACACTCTTAACAAGACCACATTGATATATCTGTTTCCAAAGACTGATGTATGTACATGTGCTTGGCTGGTTTATTTTTAAAACACAAATGTCAAAGTAAAACAAGACAGTGAAACCAGATGATCTCTCACTATTTCCATCAAAGCTAGCCAAAGGGAACTGTCTAGACACATCAGTCAAACAGATCAAATGTAGCCTTGTTACTCACAAAATAAACAATAATCTAAATATTGGTGACTAAAATGGAAAATTCAGACTCTATCTTACACCCCCTGCCTGGTAAAGAAAAATTTTTAGCTAAATTGTACACCTTTACTTTCTCCTTACCTGATTTCATTCCTAACTTGATACTCTTATCATTTTTTAAAAAAACTGGTTCTCAATTACATTTTTCTTCCTTTATTTCCTTCACTGCCAGAGCCAGCCCTAGCCATGTTACTATAGCCTGAATCTGGGCTCACTTCAGACACACCCTCAGTTCTGTTTCAGGCAGTTGTCACCTGCTGTAGGGGAGGACCCAAAGGTGTTCGCTGGTCACTGCTCCCTAGAGGGCAGCAGCAGGTGCACAAAGCAAGGCTGTAGATGCTTCGCTGTGAGTTGCTCCAGCTTGTACTCAGTTATGGAGGGTGAACTGCAGAAGCTATGTTTCCACAGCTTATCATTGTGCAGCACCTGCCAAAAGTCACGCCTTTTGATTTTTCCTAAACTGACGTGCGATAATTCGTATTAACCTCCAGGGAATTTAGACTAGTCTTCACATTCTCTTAAGCCTGCAGGCTAACACACATTTCTACGTGGATAGAACGAAAACTAAGAATGATGCAAGTGATTTGTTACACACCCTGTATCCAACCGTCAGAAAAGGCCTCTCCCTGAGAAAGGTTTTTATCTGTCGTGAACTCTGAGCAGTCATTCCTACTGCGGTAGGACTATGATAATTTCCTGCAGCCTGCAGCTTTCTGAGCTTGTCATTTGCAAGATTACTCCTGACGCAAGTTAATAAAAAATGCATGGACAGTCAGTAGATCCACTCCTTTCAGAGAATGAAATTGTGCCAAATCATAGAGGTGCTGTGGTTGGGTGTTGTTTGTTTTCTCCTTGGCCCACCACCCAGCTCCCAGATAAATTCACGGAGACTTGTTCTCACCTATCAGTGTCCAGCCTTAACGTCATTTGTTTCTTGCCAGATTTTATTTATTTCTTTTTTTTTTTCACTTTATTTTGTTTGTTGTTTCCCCATTCTTTTTTAAAATTTGATTTTATTTATTTAATAGGTTTTTATTTATTTTACAAACCAACCACAGCTTCCCCTCCCTCATCTTTTCCTGCCCCCGCGACTGACTTCCATTTATCCTCCACTCTCATCCTCTCCCACCTCCATCTCTATTCAGAAAGGGGCAGGCCTCCCATGGACTTGAACAAAGCAGGGCACTTCAAATGAGGCAGGACTGAGTTCCTCGTCTGCATAAACGCTGGGCAAGGTAATCCAGCTTGGGGAACAGGTTCCCAGAGGCCAGCTAAGCCCCAGGGACAGGTCCTGAACTCCCTGCTGGGAGCCTCACAAACAGACCAATCTACACAACTGTCACACACATTCAGAGGGCCTAGGCTGTTCCCATGCAGCCTGCCTGACTGTTGGTCCAGAGTAGATTTGCTTCCAGGAGCTCAGGTCATGACTTTGACTCCTCCTCCCTTTCTTCAGGGGCAACTCTGCCCAGAGCTTGAATGTGGATCTCTGCATCTGTTTCCCATGAGTTGCTGAATGAAGGTTCCCTGAGGACGATTAAGGTAGTTACCTATCAGATTGCAGAAGATGGTCAGTTTAGGCACCCTCTCCACTATTTTTAGGATTCTTAGGTGCGTTCATCCTTGTGAATTCCTGGGAGTTTCCCTTCTAATCAGCTTTCTAACTTAAATTACCCCTTTCCTTCCATTTCTCTTTAACGAAGTTTTGCCTCTGGACTTTTTTCTCTCTTTAGTCTATATATTTTGCTTTCCTTCTTAGTTTGTGGCTTGTGTGGCTGGGTGGATGGCTCCTGGCGTCCTCCTCTCCTCCTTTTATCGTTCCTCCCTCTTTGCTTTTCTCTCCTATTTTTTCTCTTTGCCTGGCAGTCCCACCTATCTCTCTCCTGCCTAGCTATTGGCCATTCAGCTCTTTATTATTAGACCAATCAGGTGTTTTAGATGGCAGAGTAACAGAGTTTCACAGAGTTAAAAAAAATCAGTATAAAAGAATGCAACACATTCGTTCCATCTTTAAACAAATATGTCATAGCATAAATGAACTAAAATAATATTCCACAATAAAATGTTGTGTTAAACTGGAAAAAGGAAAGTCAGGGAAGTAGCAAGAAAGAGAAAGAGAAGAAAAGAGAGAGGCCTGTTAAGTTATGGAGAGAAAGATCCCATTCAAGTTGCGGAGCTGATAGCTCTTGGGGAGGTTATGGTTCTTAGATTGCTTCTACTGGTAGGCTGCCCATGTGCAAGTGGGTGTCCACATTCTCTTGTGCATATGAGAAGCATGAATTGGATGCACAGAATGGAATGATAAACAGAGAGGCAGGACAGGATAGACCTGAAATCTGCCTCAACTGGCTCATTCAATGTTCCAAAAGAACAGTGTTTATCTCAAAATTCTGTGGAAATTCATGTAAATTTGAGTTCCCTTGAAGTTTTGTGAATTATTTCATAGTAAAATCACACACACACACACACACATACACACACAAACACAAACAAACACACACACACAGAAGACTCACGCAGGAGTCACTGGACTGTGCTTTGATCTCTGTGTGGTAGTTTACAAAGCACTGTCCCAAGGAAAGCATGATCCAAACCAAAGATTATTTCTTTTTTCATAATAATTCTCTAGATTTCCGTGTCAGCCTTTGTAGGCTTTAAGACTTCTATATTTTGGGCTGAAAAGGCAAACTGATTGCATGAGAGGCATCAGGACAAACAGGACACTGTCATGTATTTGCTCATGTATCATTCAGAGAAGGTCCTTTTCCCCTATTCTTAAGTAGGCGATCTGGAGAATATGTATATCCACGTACAGGAGGGTCTTAATTACCACGCATCATTCATCCTCTTCCGACCTAAAATGGGCAGGAGGCAATTGGACCTATATAGGTGGCCTATTCACCTGTGAGCCCTGGCTTTATGTCTTGTCAGTAAGCTGCTTATAAGACAGCAAGTAGCTGAGACTTCAACACCCAGCCGTCTCCTCTGCCTGTGGTTTGTCCTGTGTGCATAACCCTGTGGAGAAAAGAGGGTCAAATGATGGATATTTGATCAATGCACATATAAAAAATTAACAAAGGCCATTGGAGGATTACGGCTTGGAGTAACACAAAATGAAGATGCTCCGTGTCTTTCTTCTGCCCACTTTCCAATTCACTTTGTTTGATTTCAGCAATCCCAAGAGGCTACACTTCAAAATGGCTTTTTTTTTTATCTCCAGTCCTATATGAAGTGCCCTTTAGAAATCTAAACAAAATAATGTCATCTGTGTCTGTATGACATTGAACTTTGCATTATCCCCCCACCACCACCCAATAAAATAGGTGTACTAGTGTTGAAAGCCATCTGAATAAGACTGGAGCCTGGTATCCAAGGTGTTTACCTAAGCTTTCTCTTCAAATAACCCTGCAACTCCATATGAATCAAGATGTTTTATCGAATTGTCTTTCATGTGTTCCTTCACGGTGACTGACAATGAACTATTTCATTGTAGTTAAATATCTGAGAATTTTCCATTGTTACAGAAAGTTCCAAATCTTTCATAAAACTCACAAATGTTTAAGGGCACGATGTGGGTTAGTGGCCCTAGTTTAACACCTGGCCTTTCTCTGAAGCTCACCTGGTGGGTGAACAACATGATGATTTTCCCACTGACCGGATGTTCACTTCACCTGGAACACACAGACTTGCGGGGGAACTCGTCCTTTGCTCCCACAAAAGGGAGCTTGCTAGCGGACAAACGAAATCAGTTAGTTCCTGCTGTTCCTCATGTCACAGCTCAGAAAACAGCAGATGCATTGCTGCATGGAAACCTACAACCTCTCCATGAAAGCCACCCTAATTTTGTAGCCCGGGGGAGTAAAGACAGTCATTGCAATGGCACAATGCTGCAGATCATGCCTTGTATCATTTTCTTCCACAAATATTTGAAAAATACATATATATATATGTATATAT
>NW_026068062.1:2153660-2191738 GCF_014885135.2 Alexandromys fortis | reverse complement strand
TATATATATATGAGAGAGCTAATTTCAAAGTGTTACCCAGGAAGTGACTCTTGGTGCTGGGAGATTTTATATATCATCTGTGGGTCTTTTCTACTGGAATATATCCAACTTCTTAATTGTTTTGTTTTGATTCATGGGTAGTGATGTTGTAGGACAAAGCCCAGATCAAGATGCAAAATCATCACACAGCTTCCCCAGATAACATCTACTGAGTTTTGGAAGGCTCTCAAGAGCACTAACAGGGAGGATTCAGGGAACTGGATCACACTGCTCTACATTTAGTTAGTTTAGCAGTTACAAGACAAAAGTTAAAGCCAAGAACTAGAAAGAGTGTGGGAGCAAGAGAGATGAGAGGCAGAGCTCTGTTATCCTCCTCCAGACACACAGCTTTGGTCATATCTTCTGGCAGTATGGATGGTGACTGATAACATGCAAAGTTACTGCCAAACAAGAGCCCTCACTAAGCCATTCTCATCCAGGCACTTTCCTGAGGTTTGGTGCATAGTTGTGCTAACCCTCGCTATGTCCAGACTTAGCCTCTGGACATTGCGAAGTTCCAATTCTTACCATGTGTCCCATGACTCATTCTACTAATCATGTTATTAGGTTAGGTAGGTCGTGTGTGTGTGTGTGTGTGTGTGTGTGTGTGTGTCCCTGACACACACACTTACATATAACCTCTTGAGTTCAGTCAATGTTGTTTGCATTTACCTAGGTGTAGGACACAAAAATTGCATATGGACAGTCTGGCTGGGAGCTGCTCGCAGGAGAAAACTAACTCTCTGTTTCTCAGTGATTATTGAGTACCTATGTTATGCCTGAGTTGCAAGACCCCCCAATGAGACCACCACGGAGCCTATTTTCCGATGCAAGGTTTCTTTATTGTTTTACAGGCTTGCAAGCAGGGCTGCTTTGTCCCTCACACCCATGCAGCTGCTGAGGGAGAAAGGCGGCCAGCTCACCGTGCAGGGAAAATTTGCAAGCAGGGAATTACATGCCTTGGCATTACTGGATTAGGTAGGGGGATAGTTGGCTTCAAATCAAGAAGGGATTTTTTGTAACTTTCCACAAAACCACCCGGTAAGGAAGCTATAAAAACAAAAAAACAAAAAACAAGCAAACAACAACAACAACAACAAAAAACTTGTTTATCTAGCTTCTGATTGGCTGATTTTTGTCTTTGGGCATTTGAGAAGTTTTTGTTCTGGTTATGGCTTTTCTCTGAATATACAGGTACATGCAGGGTGCCTAGGGTGGAGTGCCTGATACATTAGACTCTCACAAAGATGGGTGCTGGGTTTAAAATGGCTTTAGTCTTGGCCCTTCATCTAGAGGGCTTTTTTTTTTCTTTTGTAGTAGGCTTTCTTAGAACTTTCCTCATCTGTGCTGAAATGTTACAAGTCGGGTCTCATGTGAAAACTTTGTATAGGCAACTACACTGTTGAGCATTCGTGAGTTCAAGGCCTCGTAGCAATCATCCTGGTCCTATAAATTTTTACAGAATTTTCTGCCCTCTCTTTCTCAATGTTCCCAGAACCTTGTCTATAGAAAATGTATTACAAATGTCTCATTTTGGGGACAAGAATTTTAGAGTTACTCTTGCTCTGCATTTGGCCCAGGTGTGACTCTCTGTAAGAGTCTCTGTCTGCTGCAGAAAGAATCTTCCTTGAGGAGGAGTGAGAGCCGCACTTATCTCTGTGCGATGATGCACTCACTCTTCTACAAAGAGGTCCTACCTTCAAAGAGGATGAATCTTTGCTGGACCTTACAGTCAAATTGATCATTGAGAACATTCAAGGCTATGCACTTGTCTTACTGTGTGTTCACCCTGTTGAGTTAAGAATTCAGGGTTTGGGCTCATGCTTCGTCAAACTAATGCAAGAGTAAGTTGGGTTTTGTGTTTGCTTGTTTGTTTCTTTGCTGAGTTGCTTTTGCTTTGTTGTTTTTGTTTTTCTTTCCTTAGTGTAACATTTACATGTCTATGGTGATGTGGATAAGTATTCAGAAACACATGAATACTCTTACAATTTAACAAAATAGTAGTAACAGGTTTTCTTCTAACATCTATGATGTTTCCTGCCGTAGATCCTGACTAGTTTTACAGTGCCAGCATGAGTTCTGTTATGTTGAGTAGGCCTTAAGTCCAATGAGAAAGCCATTGTTTATCATTAAGATACTTGTGTTCTTATTGCACTTTTAGACATTCCTAAATTATCATGATGATGATGATGGTGATGATGAAGCAGGGTATCACTCTGTAGTCCAAGTTGGCCATAAACTTGTGGTCTTTCTACCCCTGCCTTCTAAATACTAAATTTCAGATGTGTCCTCACATGCCTAGATTTTGTGAGGCTCAAAGTTGTCAGTGTCCTGTTATCATCAGGACAGTGCTAAGTGCCAGTTTTTGCTCCTTAGAATACCTTTCCTGTTTGTGGCCACTCAACTCAGGTAGCTCTTGCAATCTCGGGATCTAACTCTTGTTCCTATGTTACATATTATTTTCAACCAGTTAATTAGAAGAAAATCAAAAGTGATTATTTTTTACATTTATTACATTTTATTGAGAATTTCATATACCAATATTGTATAAACTCATGTTAAAAGTCAAAACAAATAGCAGGCATTAAATTAGCCACACTTTTATTTGTGTAAATGACAGAAAGTGGTAAGTCCTACAGCAAAAATATCTTAGGACAAAATGTCGTATTATCTTTCAAAACAGTGAAATGTTTGAGGATAGAAAAGTAGCATGTTTTCTTTCTTCAGGTACTGTTTGGATATCTGTATAAAAAGGATTGAAACAACTTTAGCATTTATGGTCATGGTTTAAAAGCATACATCTGGGTATAATTTGGTTTTTATCTTAAAACCTTAACTATCACTGTCTGTGGGGTTAAGATTCTTTTCTGACCCCTGCATGCCTCAAAAGTGTCATTAGAATTCTGTACCTTTAGCTCCTGAACTTCGCAAAACACTCAGAACCCACCTGTCAGTAATTTGCTACAACTTGGCTTCATTTTCACTCTTCTCCTTTTCTTTGAGGAAGTCTGGTGAGTCACCTTCAGCTCTCTTTCGTCCCAGAGCTCTACTGGCAAGGCCTTTTCATTACTCTGTACCTCTCCTGAGTGTTTACTGCTGTGAGGCAGAAATGGAGATAGGAAGGGACTATTTTATTACACTCAGTAATTACTGCCTTTTCTCAAAGCACTCTAAATGCACAGCAAATGGGTCTTCAGAGCAGGCATAAACGATTGCTTGCTTTGATGCACGGCGTGCTTGTTGGAGATTAAACCCAGGTCTGTGCACATGCAAAGAAAATGCTCAACCACTGAGCTACGCTCTCATCTTCTTTCTTCCTTTCTAGCACCAACTGGAAGTTATGTGCATGCGGCATGATAGTCAGTGCTTGATAAAAGAAAGTTGATAATGATCAGGAAACATTTGGAATTACAAATCAGGCATATCCCGGTAAGGGAATGTATTCTTCCCCCCCCCCCCCAAGTGTTTTCTTTCTCTTTCTTATCTGCTGCTTCTTTACGAATTGTATCAGAACTGAAATTTCTTAATAGCCATAAGTAACTAAATGAACAGATGTGTTCTAGTTAATCCAAGCTAGAGTATGTTAGAATATCCTATATTCTAAAACCTTTGTGACTCGTAACACAAAGCTGGTTTCTACTGTAGGACAGATATGCTTGAAAGTCAGTAGTCCTTGGTGCCAGGCAGGTGGGACAGTAAGCCAATACTGTATGATAGAGAGGATGGCTCACGGATGAGGTAGTTCTCACCAGCTATGGGACAGGTACAGTACATGCTTCCCTATGGCAGCTCACAGTGTCCACTCAAGCACCAGAAGGGGCTCCCCCGGACAGAGCTCTCCTTTGTTCAGAAGTATGTATTTACTGATTACTGATGCTGACTTTTTACTGTCAATTTATTGAGAGTAGTACAAGTATCTAATGCTATTTCTCTAATTTAAACTTATTTTAGATGTTCTCATCTCTGATCCTGCTCTCTCCATTCTCTCTCCTACTGAGATGTTTCTTCTTTGCATCAAGGCCCACTCTCTGAGTTTTCTGTCATTTGTGTGTGACCCACTGAGTTTAATTAGAGCTGCTTTGCACTAGTGTGGATAATGTTACAGAATTTTTCATAAAAAAAATAGCAGCTAATTTTAAGTGAAGTCATATTTATGAAAGATTTAGTTTTTTGAATAATTACATTATTTTATACAAATGGATGCCATTTATGCATATACTTGTAGAAAAATTAACATCAACTATTAAGAAAAAAATTATTTTCTTTTAAATATTTGTGTTAGGTATATGAGCATTTTGTTTGTATGAATATCTGTGTACCACACGCATGCCTGGTGCCCATGGAGGTCAGAAGAGGTCATGGAGTTATGAATGGTTCCAAGTTGTGAGGTGGGTTCTCAGACTCAAACCCAGACCTTCTGCAAGAACAGCAAGCTACCTTAACTACTGAGCCATCACTCCACCCCGTCTTTTACTTTTTTTTTTACTTTATAAAATATAAAAACATTTTTTTAATTTTCAAAAACAAAGAGAGACACACGAATTGCATTTATTTATAAAACATCGTGGCATTTATGGTAAATGTATTCACTGCGGGATAACACCATTGTATAAAATCACATGAAATGTACTACGTATAAATAGCAAGTCCAGATTCCAGGACTTAATTCACGTACTTAATCTCAGAAAGGACTGGTCACAATGCGACCACATGTCATAGACTCTGAAATCTCTTTCAACCTTTTTGTTTCAGAGCCAATAGTTAACTTTTGACACACATATAAAATGTTGGTAACAAATAGTTCATTTTTCTCAAAAAAAAAAGTTCATCACTTTCTTCTGAGAATCCACGAGGTAAATCAGGCACAATGCATTTCAAATTTTACCCTTCATTTTAAAGCATCTCATTTTATAACATTGAAAACAAAATTAAAGAGAGCAATAAAACAACAAACAAATATTAATCATCATTTTTGAACTTCTGTTTGCATTGTTAGTCATGGTACACTCTCAGGATTGTAAAGAATAGATTATAGAAGAGATTATGCGATTAGTTCTTAATTCTTTCCCAGAAGTATTGAGAACTATGGGATGTGACAGTATTTCCTCATTGAAGAGATATGACTTCCATCGTAATACAGTCGATCTACACTGCAGTGTTACTAGCAAGCCAAGATGGGAGCAAGCTGAGGAATGAATTTCACAGTTATCTTGGAGTCTTGCTGCAAACCTCTCCCCATATGGGGTTTTGCTCACGTTTATAGCACCAGTCATGATAAACAGTGTGCTTTTTGTCATTGACGATGAGTTTTCAGCTTTCTAGACTCGCAAATGACTGAAGGATTATCCTTACTCTCCTTATCCCAAGCCCTGTGATAAGGATGAGAAGTTCTCTTGTAAATAAATTACAGATTTTCTATGTAGAACATTAGTTATTTATACTGAAATTATTCATATGGAAATATTTGTTTGAGCTTCATATCACCATCATATAATTTGTATTAATTAATTGAAGGAAATCATAGCCACAAGACATGGACATTTGCACTGTATATGTGAAAAATATACGTGTATCCATAACCATCATTAGCTTTCTGCAGCTGTGATGAAGCTCTTGAGATAAACATATTTAAAGGATGAAAAGTCTTATGGTTCCATAGGTGTGCCACTCTCTACTCAATTAATGCTTATGAAGATGTAGAATGTCATGGTAGGGAGGACATGTCAGAAAAACTGATTGCTGGGCAGTGGTGGCACGTGCCTTTAATCCCAGCACTCAGGGATCAGAGATAAGTGGATCTCTGTGAGTTCAAGGTCAGCCTGGTGTACGGAGTCAGTTCCAGGACAGGCTCCAAAGCTACAGAGGAAACCTGTCCCCCCAAAAAGAATCAAACAACAAATATTTTCTTACCTTATAGCAGCTGGGAATCAAGGAGAAGAGACAGGGCTTAATATTTCCTTGAAGAGCACAAAATCAGAATCTAATTCTCTTCTGCTGGGTGTCACTGGCAAGGGGTTTTACAGTTGCAGTGGTACCATAGGTCACCAAGTGAGCTTTAGAAGATAAAATTACATCTCTACAAATCTATGAGTGATCTCATGCTGAGAAAATTGGCTGGAGCTGCAAGTGCTCAGAGATGTGCTAAATCCTAAAGAGAGCCCTGGCCTTTCCTTTGCCATGAGATTCACCAGTTTTCTCTAAGAAAATTGGTGTTTAACAGGCATGCAAGAGGCAGAACTTGAAACTAGTCTCCTGAAAAGATTTTTCGAATGCTCTACACCTATCAGAGGAATAGAACTGGGGGCGAATGAGTGGTGGGCCCAGAGCAGAGGGACATCTCTCATCTCTATTGCAGGAAGTCCTTGAAAATGCTTCTCTTTCAAACACTGGGGATCTTTATTTTGGAATATATACCTCAGGCCCAGATTTAAATTAAACACACACACACACACAAACACACACACACACACACACACACACACACACACACCACCATCACCACCACCACCACCACTACCAACAACAACAATAGCAGCTCTCTGTAGCATTGAATAGGGACATACGGTACCCAGTTGCCCCCTCTTGCAGGAAATGACTGCTTACATGACCTCAGAGTTAAATTCAAAGATCTTTCGTCCTTTCTTTTATTGTGTCCTATAAGCTGTAAAACTCTCACACACAGAGAAGAAGAAATTATACTCCCCATTTCTGCTTTAGCCAAATCGTAGATGAGCTACTTCCCTATACCAGGTAATTTCCTACTTTATTTTCAAGTTCAGTGAAACTAAAGAGGAAGAATAAATGGGCAGAAGTACCTGGAAACATATTTATCTATTATCTATTTATCTGTCTGTCTGTCTATCCATCATCTCTGTTTATCCATAGATCCATTATCTATCTATCTATCTATCTATCTATCTATCTATCTATCTATCTATCTATCTATCTATCTTTCTATCTATCATCTATCTATCTATCTATCTATCTATCTATCTATCTATCTATCTATCGACCTGCTTATCATCTTTTTTAAAAACGATTTATTATGTATACAGTAGTCTCAGTATTTTGTCTGCATGTATGCCTGCAGGCCAGAAGAGGGCATCAGATCTCATTACAGATGTTTGTGAGCCACTATGTGGTTGCTGAGAATTGAACTCAGGACCCCTGGAAGAGCAAGCTGGAGTCTTAACCACTGAGATATCTCTCCAGCCCCCTATATGTTGGCTGCCTTTCAACTCTCCAGCTTACCCTCTGTCTAGCCATCTCACGAACACCAATAGAACTGTCCTGGAGACTGTTTTCTCGTCTATCGTATTCACATAATTTTCCTTGGCTGTGAAGATGTCCAGTCTGTACTTGTCCTCTGGCATCACTGGCCTTGAGAACACTCTAAGGTTTTCAGAGACAAACAAATCAGTGAGTGGTCCTTAGAGACATTGAGCACACCTCATTGTCTCCTCAGGCTGGAGGGGAGGCACCTTTTGTTCTCCAGCAGAGAGGCTCTCCTTTTCTCAGTTCCACTTTGCACAAAGTTCAAGCGGGCACTCATCTCGGGAGGAAACTTTTGTGTCTCCTAATTAAGATAATTTTCAAAGGAATGCGTCCACACACCATAAAAAATGTACAGATGGCCGGTGAGATGACTGAACAGGTAAGGACTCCTAGCGCCAAGTATGACAACCTGGAACTCGCGTGGTGAAAGGACCAGCCAACTCCTGCAAGATGTCCTCTGACTTCCCAGGCTCGCTACAGAGCACCCTTACTCAGTAAATAAATGTTAATTAATTAAATATTAAAACTCAGAAGCGCACGGGAGTAGGTAATGCCAGGAATAGTGTGTTGCCCCACAGCAGCCCCTGTCTATTGTACTTTTTCTTCTTCTGAGACAGGATTTCCATGTGCGGCACTGGCTATTCTAGAACTTGCTTTGTAGACCAAGCTGG
The DNA here is from genome assembly GCF_014885135.2 of Alexandromys fortis. Taxonomy (NCBI): domain Eukaryota; kingdom Metazoa; phylum Chordata; class Mammalia; order Rodentia; family Cricetidae; genus Alexandromys; species Alexandromys fortis. The sequence goes on along the minus strand of NW_026068062.1, from coordinate 2,183,753 downwards.
CCTTGATCTCAGAAACACAATTGCCTCTGCCTCCAAAATGCTAGGATTAAAATGTGTACCACCAGGTCCATTTGTCGATTGTAATGCTTTGAAAAATGATTTTGCTATGCTTCATCTTTATACTCTTTCTCAAAATTAAAATAAGTGGCATGATTCTGTCTCGTTGCAAAGTTATCAACTTTACTCAATGTACATTCTTTTTCTAGTTAAAAACAAGAGATAAAACTCAAAATCATTAGACTTATTCTACCTTTCTCCAATTAATATATAAGATATTGTTGCTAAAATATAATTGTTATTTGCAAATTGCCTTGTTTGCTTTATATTAGAAATAATATATTATTTTGTTCATCATGTTAGTATGTATTTCCACAACTTTAATGTTGAAGAGAATATGAGTACGTTTGCTCTCTCTCCACCTTTCATGGGCTCTATCTTTATTTTCTTGACATGAATTTTCCACATCAAAATGTTTATATACATGTATGTATGTATTTCAGAAACAATTATTGTGAAATATGTGCTCAAGCAAAAACTTGTTGATTTTTATGAATTTAGAAAAAAAAACATGTTTTTAGATATGTATATAATAGGCTGAATTCAAACTTTTTCATCCATTAAAAATGTCTGTTTATCTGGCAGGAATATTAATGTACTGAAAAGGTGAGAAAACACTGGAAAATAGCAGGAAAATAGGAATAAATGCAAAGTGAATAAAAATTGACTAAAAATCAAATTAGACCAAACAAATAAATAAGCCTCAATTTTTTTAAAGTGAGAGCAGAGTGTTTTGACATATGAAAGACGCACACAAGTGAAAATGAAAACAGAGAAAACTGCTTTGTAAACAGAGCTTCAGTCCTCTTCCTAAAGTAAACCCAGAAGTCTAGGAAAACTTGTGTCTTTAATAAAATAGCTATTCACGGTTAGTATCAACTCACACAATAAATACAGGCTCTACATAGAGTGGTGGGTGCTACCATCATCCCGCACTGCTGGGGAACTCAGCTGCCTCAGCACTGCTGTGTTATCACTGCTTCGGAATTTCTCGCTCTTCTGTGAAGTACGTTTCTCCATCTAAGTGTCCATGCAGAGGCTGGACCATCAATCCAGGCTCTGCAGACAGCCACACATCAGTGACAGTGCATATTTGAAGGGAACACATAAGGCAAGATTGGAAGGCTTTGTGAAATTCCAATCTGCTCAGTTCAGCAATCATTTCTTCATATCTATTTCAGGTAAGAATTAACAAAACAGAAAAGTTAATAAATACAAGCACAATATCAAAATACCCTCAAAATGCCCAAGGTCATGGACAACATACACATACGCGTTAAAAACATTGTTAATCAACTTTTCATTGTTTCATTGTTCTTCCTAATTTCTGATTGTTTATAAATTTATTTAAACCATTCAACCCAGGAGGTATTTCTCTTAATTAGAGAAAGTTTCCTAAGATTAACACAAAATGAGCATTGGAATCAAATCATCAATTTGCAAATACAGGATTATTATACACAATTCCTTTTTGGTTTTGTTTTGTTTTTCAAGACTGAATTTCTGTGTGTACCAGCCCTAGCTGTCTTGGAACTCACTTTGTAGACCAGGCTGGCTTTGTCTCCTGAGTGTTGGAATTAAAAGCATGTGCCACCACTGCCCAACACAGGATTCTTAATATGCTAAAGTATCTTAATACTCTGGGTGGTGATGATGCCTGCCTTTGATCCCAGCACTTTGAAGGCAGGAGCAGGCAGATCTCTGTGAGTTCAAGGCCAGCCTGGTCGATGGCGTGAGTTCCAGGACAGCCAAAGCGACACAGAGTAACCCCATCTCAAAAAACAAAAACCAAACCAAAAAGTATGTTAATGCACATATTGAGATGTAGCAAAACAATCCTGATAGTACTTGTTTGAAAAAAATTCATCCTTATGGAGGGTTTAGTATAAACACCATAAAGAAGAACAATGAAGATAATATTAAGAATGTATTCATGTATTATTTTAGGATGTTAAAGTCAGAGATTTACAAAATCTTTTAATACAATCCTTCTGTGTAAGTAAAATTTGTCCTACGGTGTTTCCCATTGTGAAAATTTCTATTTTAGTATTTTGAAATTAATATAAAATATTTCTGAGTGCTGAAGGATTCACTGATATAAATGATTTGTTTCTCTTTCCAATGGCTGACTTCTTCCTAAAATCCCTGCCAGATTGTCTGTCTCCGACTCAACTCGCTATTATCTGACTGATGAACATCGTCAGTCAACCCTTCATGGGTTTTGTTTGTTTGTTTTTGGCGTTCTAATTTGTGAGTTCTTTGCATCCTTATATGGCTAAACTTTCCTCAGGAAAAATGATGTTGCTCTGCCTCAGACATATGAGAAACTTAACAAATGTTTATGCTTATTGGAGATGATGAAAATTCAGAAGGAAAATCAATATTCCTTCATGTAGATTATCATAAGAAATCTACACAAGAATGTATCAGACAAACATCCAGTCCCTCTGCCAAAGGATGCGTTTGGGCACTCATTATGCTGACTCTAAAGTACATGTTTAACTCTCTATCATTTTGGCAGTGAGTAAGCAAAGCTCCAGTTTCATATGAAAGATAATATTTTAATATTACCACGAAGAAAATGTTTGTTTTCATATTTGCATAAAGCTTTGTGTTCCTCCCTTTTCTAGCAGATCTAAGCATCAATCTTCTTCTTGTCTTCACCACAGCTCACAGGGACCATAATAACATTTGACTCAGGAGTCAGAGGGTTACTCTGTATTTCACACACAGGCACACAAAGAAATTATTATTAAACCTTTGGCAATATATAATCGAACTGAAACTCTTTCCACTAAAGTTACAAAGTGATTTCTGGTAGAAGAGCTGATTACAGGTGCTGAATTCTCTCCATGTTTCAATTAAAATCATTTTAGAATGTGGCTTCTCTGACCCTTTTGGCTACCTTTGATGTGCCTTAACCAAGTATTCACCAAGTCAAAACCTCCTAAGAAAAGGTTTTGTGTCCGATTTTTAGGAACCTGGTTTCTGTTGTCTTGAAATGATAAAAATGGACTATAGCATATCGAACTTCAGAAAGTGGCTTCTGCAGGCATGATGAACTGAACAGCTGCTACCCACACTGCCAACCACGGATGTCCACACTTATTGGACAACCACCAAGTCCTTTTCCAATGTGAGTTTCTTTTGTACAAGCACACTTCCCTCACAGATGTCTTAAATACTAAGCCTTCCAAATATCTTTCAGGTGTTGAGTGAAGTCTCCACAGAAACAGAAGCCTAGATCTTCGCAGCAGGCAGAGTAGTATGCATACCAGTTTTCAGCAAGTTCCAGCCCAGCATTTCTAACAGGAGTCCACATGATTCACATACTCATTACAGTTTGGAAGCTTAAACATCTGTGAGCACATTCCAAAGTTTGCCTGCCCTCACTTCCTATCTGGAACTGGTCTCAGGTCCCATGAATACCCTCGGATGTAGTGATGGGTGTCCACAATGAAAATCCATGGAACATAGATGCTGCTGATGTAATAGGCCTAGATATTTTAAAAAGATACTCATGCCTCTTTATCTGACTGATGGACTATTGAAACAATGGACCGCCAAGAAATGAAACTTTCCCAAGTAATCTTATGATAGGAGAAGGCAAAATTTCCACACAGGAGGAAACGTCTCTCTTCAAAAGAGATTGCACACAGTTCTAGCAACTTGTCAGACCGCTTTACTTGGCTCAGACAATGTCAGGGCAGCACATTGACAGGTAATCCTTGGCCCTCTAATTCAACTTAAATCTCATTTCAGGAGCCTGAAGATGGACATAGGTGAAGAGTTCACTAGATGTCGTCGTCCCCCTTCCCAATACGACACGGAATAAGTCTCCTCTTTCTGCTATCCACTGTTATTTTGGCCTTTCCAGTGGGTTTTTGATAACTGGTGGCCAGAACCGATGGGGTCTTCAGGTTACAAACCTCAAGTTGGCTAACACTGGTAAAGAGGACTCAGCTTTCAACTGACCAGGCAGTACAGCTTCACTTTCAGATCCGGAGACATTTCTCAAGGATGTTTGTGCTGAAACTCTGATTTCTGTTCAGAGAAACCCTGTTTCTCTTAAAAACTTATGATCAGTATAAAGTGGCTTTTATAGAGGATTACATCAAAAGAGTGACTCCTGAGGGAGGATACTATTCTTAGCTTGAGTCCGAAAGAGCTCTTTTAGTACTTCCTCAGGGTGCTCCCTGTCTATCGGATACGCTTAAGATCAAGAGTTAACGTCAATCAAAAAATAATGCAGTCAACTTTGCCAAATATTATCTGAAACAATATTATCATGGTTATGTTCAGATCTAGGAAATATATGGTTCCACTTATTTTATGTCGGATTAATAAATGTCTGTCTTGTTGGCTCCTGCTCAGCTAGTTTTCTTATAGAGCCTAGGATCATCTGCTCCAGAACGATGTGATCCACAGTTGGCTGGCCCTCTGACATCAATTAAAACAATGAAAACAATCTTCATACAAACACTCACAGAAGAATATTTACACATACTCAAAATAGTGTGGCTATCATGCGTATTGGCAACATACTTGCAGATTATTCCAAATTAAAAAAAATGCACCATTATTTTAGAAGAAAGTGCATTTGAGGAAAAATTAGGAGATGCTTATATATATATATATATAGCTAAATTATATATATATATATAGTGTATATATAACTAGTGATTTTCTATATCCTTCTGTACCTATATCATTTATTTTTGAGAGAAAAAATTGTATTATACTATTTCACCTAACACGATTTTCTATTGAGAAAAAGAGTTGACAAACATTTTCTTTGTGTATACACCCATTTATTTTGATAAGATGGAAATGATTGACATTAGGCACCCAACCCAATATTATAAGGCAATAAATACAATTCTTTTCAGAAAATTAAAGAAAAGAATCATTGGGATTATGTAAGACATGAAGACCTAAAAAGAATTAAAAGAAAATGTATATGTCATATACTAACACAATACATACAAATAAATAAAATAAATAACTTTAAAAAATGAATCACATATTATGGGACTTTGAAGTAGCAAGCAGATTACTTTGTATTTTCAACACTATCGGTTCATAAAGTCCCATAAGTCCTAATAGTTCCCATAATGAAGATACCAAAGTGTCCTAAGACAATAAAAATGTATTTATTTTTACAAATAGTACATTGGTTTTACAATATTAAGAAAGTAACGCACCTTTAATTCTAGTGCTCAGGGGGCAAAGGCAGAGGCAAACAGACCTTTGTTAGCTTAATGCTAGCATGATTTCCATAGTGAGTTTCTGGCCATTAGGGGTGCATAGTGAGACCCTGCTAAAACAAACAAGAAAAGAAGGAAGGAGAGAAGAGAGGGAGGGAAGGAGGGAGAGAGAGAGAAAGAGAGAGAGAGAGAGAGAGAGAGAGAGAGAGAGAGAGAGAGAGAGAGAGATTCTGTGCCACAGTTTCTGAAGCATGGTCTGAGGAGTCCAGTCTGTCCCTGGATAGCAGTAATAACTTACTTAGCTCAAAGTGACTATCGAATGTAGACAGTCTGAGTAGTCAGTCTGAATTTCAACTTAATCAACTAAAGGTTTATCTAATTTGGCTGATATAATATGAGTACATCATGATTTCAGTTAATAAGTACAACCTAGTACCTCATACAAATATATTTACTTGGTCTTTCTAATGCGCAGAGGCTGAGTTAGAGTTGATTCCTTTTTAAAATTCCAATTTACTTATGTTAGTAACTCATTAAGACAAAAATGCCCATGTAGCTTGAAGTATTTGTTTCTTTTCCCATTGTCACTCATTCTTTGACCCTTTTGTTTCACCGAGAACTATGACGATGTCTAACCATGTTTGTAGAAGCAGTATATAATATGTATGCATAAATGTGTTGTTCTTGCCTTAGTAACTTTCTAGTTCAGCAACTATCACACATTAAAAATATATTCTAATATTTTAACAAAAGGCACATTTTTATTAATGCATGTGTTCTTTCATAAAAGTATGTTTTTGGTATTTAAGATACACCTACAAAAAATACACAGATGTGTACTAAGTTTAAAGACCAATACAAGTTGGAATTACTTTTCAGCAGTGGGTTCTTTCCAGTGAAGAACATGCTGATCTCTACGAGAGATAACTATTTTGTGCAAATGAAAACATAACTTCCCCAGCCAGTCCCAAATGTGGTTTTTGACATTATGCTATTTTCCCATTAGCTACATAGCGTGGGTGTCTCTGACTCAGGGTGCTGCTCAAAGGCCCCATGCTGTCTGCAACAACATAGACCAAGGTCATGGGGCACTGTCATTGACATCACAATCATTCAGTGATGTTTAATATTATTATTAACCATGGACATGCTGCTTCATCCAGGAGAACAGAATCTCTCCTGTTATTAATAATAACAATTAATAGCAATGAAAATATAAGGCAGGATATGGAACCATTGAAATACACGTAAAAGTTTTCCCTCTTAACTCAGTGCTTTAGGTGTCTTTCTATACATGCTTACAAGCTAAAAATTTGGCCCTTGAGCACAGATCTTGTAGGTAGAGCTACCAATCAATAATCAATAAATTATCCACTTTTCTGTCAATCTGATAATTTCCATAATGTCTAACTTACTTATTGAAGTATGAAATTTAAGCATGTTCTTTCATTCCATTACATAAGGATACTGGTTTTCATACGCTAACCTAGTTCAGCATGGAAACTTCACCTTAGTACGGTATTTACGTTCTGCTTATTCACACATTAAAGTGCTTTTGTTCTAGTCAGTTTTATTTTGTTGTTTGTTTTGAAGGCAGTGATAAATTTTTTGGATATTTCTAAATTAACCAAAAGAAATGTCTCAAGGTTCTTAAGAAAGCTGTTTAATTAAACAGTTATTTAAAGATTTTTAGATGTGTGCAAGGCTTTTTCTTCTAAATTAGCACACTGCTCTTGCTCTCAGTCAGCCTCAGGTTTCTTTTGTTTTCTTATCCTTTGTTGGCAGGTTTGCATCCAATTCAGTCTTCTCGATAGCACAACGCTATGGTACTTCTATGGCAGAGTCAACCAAATTCAGACAATATCAGAGTAAAACAGCTCTAAAGTAAGATTGCACTATTTATGCTGAGTTAAACTCACAAATATGCTAGGAAAACAGGGCTGCTGCGCCCTTCGCAGGCTTCCTGGCAATGCAGAGCATGCACTTGCAAGTTACAATTTCCGATGAAGTGTAGGGCTGAAGGAATTCGGAATTATTTTATAGTCTGTAGTGTTCTGCATGTGTGTTAAGCAGGCTACATTTGTCTCTGAGGTTTTTTCAATCAGTAGCCTGAACCCATGACCCATGGCAAACCTTTGCCCTCAGCTAAACGTATGCTGTGGGTTTCATTTGGGCCCCCTCCTTTTTTATTGTGCCGATTGGACAGGCACCGTATCTTCAGTGCATAGGTCTTCCATTCCAGAATGAGCCAAAAACACGAGTCTTAAGAATCACCTATCTGAGAAGATAGGTCTCATGGGGCAGAAGCAGAACGACAGAAATCTTCAAAGGGAGGAGAGACAGGTGTGGCGATGTCGGGAGGGAGAAAAACCGGCACATGCTATGCTCTAATGAACTACATGGACTGACTTGGAATCCCCCACCCCAATCGTCTGACAGAAAGGCATACTATCCAAGACAGAGCAAAGATATTTGTAACGATGCTTTCGAAAAGTCAGATTATAGAGTCCACATTTAAAAGTCGCCTGGCCTTTGTGCAGTGGCAATATGTATGTCCCAGCCCAAAGATTTTTGCAAATATTTTTGAGGGCCATAATAGCCCATGATAACCCACTTCAGCATACATCTTCGTGGCAGAGTTACACGTTAGAGGGGTAAAGAGCTGAAAACACAAGCATGACTACTTACTGTAAATTACGAGGCGAAAAAATATTTAAAGACAAGCTTGTAGCATTTCTCCAGGCTCCGGGGCTGCTTTAGGGGCTGGGGTGAAGGAAAACAGCCAACAAACCTCACCTTGGTCCCTGTGTACTCCCGCACACTCAGTAGGTTCCTTTGCAGTACGTGGCCAGAAGGCTCCAGCGCCCGTAGATGGCGCCCCTCGTCCGTGCTTGCGCATCTCGCCTCTCTCCAGGCGCAGCTCCGAACCCCGCGAGTCTCCCCGGGTCTTCACAGCCCAGAGACTGCGTTTTAATAAAGACGCGCCTTGGCATCGCGCTCCACAAGCCCCGGGGTTCAGAAAAGCAGACACATAAGCCTTTAAATCTCTGCCAAAAGCTGACGTTTCACAAACGGGAGATTCTGGAATTGCAGTTCGAAAACCATTAAATTACCAAGCTCTCTCCTCCCTTTACAAAAACAATACTTTCCTTTTTTTCCTTCTTATTTTTTTAAGTGCCCTCCCCCACCCCCTTTAATTATGAAAGTGGCCACTCCGATCAAGATTAACACTTGGAAGGACTTTGGAAAAGAAAAGGGATCTGGAAGAAGAAACACATCTGGTGCTTCCTAGGACACCTAGTTTTAAGAAGGCACCTAGGAAGACTGCGCTGGGTGTCTAGGTGAGAGCCGGACGCGGGATTGGCCAGGTACGAGGAGGAAGTGCGAGGAAGGGGCTGTGGGTTCTAGGACTAAAGAAGTGGGGCGCTCCGGACTTTGCTCTCTGGAGTCTGGGTTTGGGGGAAAGCAGGACTCGGGGATCTTGTTAATGAGGTGCGCGGAGTGCGCACGGGCTGCTGGAGCACTTGGGACTCGGAGAAGGCAGGCTGCGCGCGGTGGTGCGGTTCCTGGGCTCGGCGCGGCTCTGCAGAGCGGGAAGCGTGTGGGTTCCAAACAGGGCGGTGTGGGGAGCAGCGGGGAGCAGCGGGGAGCGTCGCGCTGTGTGGGGCTCCCTGGGCGCGTGGGGCCGGGGCGTGGTGCGCTTGCCCAGCCGGAGCTGACTGCGAGGAGAGGCGGCAGGGCGGGGCGGCCCGGTTATTGGCCAAGCTCTGGGAGAAGGGTCGTGCTCCGAGGTGTCCTCCGCCCGCTAGCTCCCCCTTGCCTCATTTTCTCTAAGCAGAACTACTTCGCGGACCTCGGTGCTCTCCCATCATGGATGTTCCAGGTAACCCACCCCATCCCTGAGCTCCGGGATCTGCTCGCTAGTTGCCTTTTTGTAGTGCTTTACCAGAACCTTGAGTAATGTTAGTGCTGGGGGTTCAAGAGAGAAGAGAGGAGCGTTGGCGGCGGAGTAGGGGGTGGGAGGTGGTCCGCTATCCTTTGTGTAGGAGCTGCAGACGGGATATTTATTGAAACCCAACTTCTCTTTTCTTAGAAAGAACACTGGAAGAGTTGCTCGGAGAGCGTGGGCGGCGAGGGGAGGGTTCTTTCTGTTTGTGTTCCTGGGCTGGGTATTGGAATGGCCTCTCTGGTTTAGCTGAAGAAGAGGGGACGGCTTAAAGTGCCAAGCCGCGTAAGTTAGCAGAAAGGTACTGAAGAAAGGGAGTGGGGTCCAGGGACAAGAGCCTGCAAATGAGGAAAATTCGGGGGTTCTGGTGCTAGAATAGGCTGTTGTTTTTGCCAGGAAAAAAAAAAAAAAAAAGACTCTACAAGGCTCTCCTAGGGGGCTTGCCAGTGACTGCAGGGACATTGGAAGTGGGTGTTAGAATTTCGCTCCTCACCCGCCCCCATCCCGCCTTTCTCTGTTTCTGTCCTTTCCTTTTTCTTTTTAATCTCATCCACCCAAGGAGTTTTCTGGAGTTTTTTTTTTTCTCTTTCGGGGGGTGGGGGCGGACTCTTTTTATACGTTAAGGAGTGTTTGAAAATTTCTTCCTGGATAGAAAAATAGAGGAAAGGGGGGGGGGAGGCAGGGAGAGGAAGATTTTCTCCTTGTGGCTGTTCAGAAAGCCACTGAAAAGAAGATGATGAAGCATCATTTTTGCTTTTTACTTTGACTACATTCATTTCCGCCAGTTGTGTTGGGATGAGTAGGCAGGGGGCGACGGTGATGATGCTATCTTAGAGGTCCCCAACCCTTTTTACAAGGTCCTACAGAATCGCAGCCCAGAACCCCAGAACCGCAGACTCCGCGCATCTTTCAGGAATCTGTTTGGGTGGGCTGATTGGTGCGCCAGAGCTTTCTCGTATCCGTTATGCCACATCTGGGATGGGGATAGCTTTGGAGGACCAAGGGAATGATCACCCCGAAGGGACTGGAGAGTACCAGGTACTTGCCCCCTACATACATTCCTACCTAAGGATTCCGGTTTTTTGCCCTGACAGGTCCGCTGGTGCCTTCCTTCTGAGAACCCTTTGGCCTTGACCACCTGAGCCGGCGACCCAGCCAGGAGAAGACTCCCACTCCGGTCCTGCGTGCTCCTGTGTGCACTCGAGCACTCCTCCGGATTTTGCGGGCCTTGACGTCCTCGGGGCGCCCCCCCAGCCCAGATGCCCGCGCCTGGCCGGGGCCTCCGAGGGCCACCGCTGAGCATGCCCGGGCGCCGGGGGGCGCTGCGCCAGCCAGCCAATTTTGGCACCAGTTTGGGGGCGGCGCTGGCCCTGCTGTTGCTGCTGCTACCCGCCTGCTGCCCGGTGACAGCTCAGAACGACACAGAGCCCATCGTGCTTGAGGGCAAGTGCCTGGTGGTGTGCGACTCCAGTCCATCGGGGGACGGCGCCGTCACCTCTTCCTTGGGCATTTCTGTGCGCTCAGGCAGTGCCAAGGTGGCCTTCTCCGCAACTAGGAGCACCAATCATGAGCCGTCTGAGATGAGCAACCGTACCATGACCATCTACTTCGACCAGGTTAGCAACTAACATGCTTACCTGCATATGAGTGAAGGACCGACCCTTGTGCCCAGCTAGCTAGGGCTCCCTGCATCTCCAAGAGTAATGCCAGCCAAACTGGTTTCCCTCCTCTGCCTTGCCCTTACCTTGTTGCTCCTTTTACTACTATGCTTTACTGGAGTCCCTCTTGAACACATTGTAGAGTTTGTTTTTACACACCAGTTCTCTTGGCAAGGATTACTGAGAGAGCTGTAACGATCCCCGGGCTTTCCAAGGGTCTGGTAAAGCTGAGATGTGAAATACATTTTCCTGAAAGAAAACATAGTGCATCTTCCCTTTTGCTGAGGGCAAGGCAGTGAGTGTTTAGGGTGAGCAATCTTCAGACACCTGGGAAGAGGGGATTCCCTTAAAGATGGTACATGTAAGAGAGTTTCTCATTTAAAAGGGAGTCTGACAAAGGGTGAACCTACTGCTTATTTTGTGGGATCCAGTGACAAGATGTTAATTTTCAACAACACCAAAAAAAAGTGGGAAAAATGGGGAAGACAGCAAACATTGTTCTCTGCTTATATACAAAAATAAAGTGGCTATGTATGTACTATAGACAGGAAATAAACTTTTGCACGGTGTGCATACTGTGTATTCAAATATACAGGCATAGCATGAGTATAAATTTAACAAGACAACGGCGCATGACTTACGTGGCTTTAAGCCACTTAATTTCTGGCCTCTGGGCCAAGAAAAGAAGGCTTGGTAAATGTTTCTCTGGGTGGTGACCTGTGTGGTGCTCTTCCCTTGTGATTCCGATTCGTCGTCAGAAATTGAAAAGATGAAAGTGGCTTTCATACGTTTCTAGCCAGCTAATGCTCTTGCCAAAGGGCTTTGTGTAAAATGGAGTCCTGAACCATCATTGGACACAGATGGAGCTACTATCTGCTGGTTTTCCCTCTGTCCAGAAAAGAGTTTCCTAACCCGTTAATAGCCAACGCACACACCTGGTCTCTTTTCATGCTCTTATTTTCATTTTCAAAGCCATGCAGTTGAGGGTTTAAGGAAGTTGTTTAAATACAAAAGTCAGATTTCCTTTCATTATTTCCAAACAATACAGCATGATTCAAGCATAAATACAATCCATAATCTTCTTTATACAGTATTATTTCGCTTTTATTATTTCCAATTACAATGTCCTTCGGTCTTTTCAGATCCACTGATTTGTGGAGTTGTCAGGGAAATTCTGATACAGGGTCAAATCGTCAACAGGGATCCTGTTTTTAGCGGAGGGATTAGTTTTGCCTGGTTCCTATTGCAAATAAAGGAGATGGTAAGTGAGAGAGGTCCTCTGCTAGAGGCCTGGCTGGGTGTCTTTTCATCCACATAAAGCCTTCAATTGACATATTGCCAAAGTTTAAATCCACACTGAGGGGCTGAGCTGGAGGGAAGAGTGCTAGAAGCTCAAAGGGAGCGCTTCATTCTCCAGCGAAGCACCTTGGGAAACAGGGAGCACAGACACCAGAGGCGCTTTGTCTTCAACAATGAAGCAGAGTGTGTGTGTGTGTGCCTGTGTGACACCTGCTCTGGAGTGGGCTGAGGTGGTCCTCACAGCGTGGTGAAGATGCAGACTTCCCCAAGCCACGTCGGTGGTGGCAGCGGTACTTGGCAGCAGTTCACTTTGCTCTGGGAGTTTGTGTGGACTATGCCATTTGGACAAGTAACGAACAGCCAAGGCAGTGGATCTTTGCTTTCTGATGGGGGGGGGAGGTGTGTGGACAGTCCAGGGTTCTGGTGTGGCTAGCTGTTTGTGTTGTAAACATAAAACACCAGTGGGCCATTTAATTATTTTAATGGAGCTGGAGTTTTGCAGGAGGAGGAGATACAGGAACAGGATGTAGACAAAGTAGCCAGATTCCATTTTGAGCAGGAGGAGAGTGAAGTGGGGGAGCTCCATTCTCTCTCTTCACATTCTACTATGAGAAACCAGCAAATCTTGTTTTTGTTTGAGGAAAACTGCCTTCAGGGCCACCGTTCCTCTGCTAGTAGCTAACTGTGTTCTCAGTCTTACCTGCTATGGATTTTCCTCAGTTTGGACTAGGAGTGTCCATGTTACCTGTTTAGTTCTCTGTGTTCGTTCAAGCTTTTTTTTTTTTTTAACGCTCAGCCAGGAGAGCAAGCACTGCTTAGAGAAGCATGGATTCGAACAGGGCAGCCAGTGTTTGTTGACAGAACTCATCACCCAACACTACTTATGAAGCACCTAGTGTATACTGCTAGAGTTTGGAAGACCCTAGACATAGATAAATCACACACACACACACACACACACACACACACACACACATCACATCACATAGATCTATCTCTCTTAATCCTACTCAGGTGAGCTCATGGAATGGTTTGCTGTTACATCCACTTTTCTCTTTCCATTCTGGATGAAGTGTTAAGTATTAAACAGAGCATCATGTTGAACTCCCTATGACCCCTCTTCTTAAAAAAAATCGGTTGAATTTTCAGGTCTCTTCTTAGTTTTACTGTCTCCCATCTCTCTCCATACCCTGTGTATCATCACACAAATTTGCGTATACTATTTGAATGTATAATTAAAATATACTTCCAAAGTTTTTTATTAATTAGAAACTATGAGAATACCTTTGGAATACATTTCTGACATTGAATTTTTTTTTTTTTTTTTGATTTGGGTACTCTCTGCTGCTTGCATTGTTTGAGTAACAATCTGGAATTAGTGGGGCCTATTCTCAGTATCAATAAGGCAGCTAACATTGGTGGTTACCTGAAAGCATGGAGGAAATGCAAGCCTCCTAAGGGCATGCTGTGTGGGTACCTCAGTATGCTGTTCCCTCATCTGTTTCAGGTTTTAGTAAACATCGGCAACCACTTCGACCTTGCCTCCAGTATATTCGTAGCACCACGCAAGGGGATCTACAGCTTCAGCTTCCACGTGGTCAAAGTGTACAATAGACAAACCATCCAGGTGGGTAGGTTTGTAAGTCGAGCCTTCGAAAGCTTAGTAAATGAGGGGTTGGCCTCTGAGCCATCTGGAAATCCTCTCTGGTTCCACATGTGTGGGCTCCAAAAGTTAGATGGGGGTGACAGTCTGTAGGGGAGGAAGAGAACAGGATGTGGGACAGAGGTGATTTCTGATCCGCTGAGCCTTCCTCTCTGCCTTGATAGGTCAGTTTGATGCAGAATGGCTACCCAGTGATCTCCGCCTTCGCAGGAGACCAGGATGTTACCAGGGAAGCAGCCAGCAATGGTGTTCTGTTGCTTATGGAAAGAGAAGACAAAGTTCATCTCAAACTGGAGAGAGGAAACCTCATGGGAGGTTGGAAGTACTCCACATTCTCGGGCTTCTTGGTTTTTCCTCTATAGACATGGAGCCGTCCTGATGGTGGGAAGGTTTTGATCTGGACCCAGGGATCTGTCCTCTGTAACACCTTGAACTTGTCTGAGTAGGAAGGCTTGGGCTGACCTCCATCAGATTGTTGCCGTTGAAGGATGATTTTCTTCTAAAGCTCCAGTATTTTCTCTGACTATTGACAATTCCTCGGGAACCTGGCCTCTAATTAGTTTTAGACGACAAGGTCTTAAGGAGAAATGAAATTATCGATTTGAGCAATTTGTACCTGTGATTGTAAAGTCGATATCGGATTTTATTGTTGGAACCATTGACTTCCCTTCTATTGTTTGTACGTTGTATCCTTGTCCTGATGACATAGATGCTGCTGACCCTCAGATGGATTGCACGCTGCAGTCAGGGCTTAAAAACAAGAGCCCAACAAAGAACCACCTACCAGACAGTCCTTGACCTGTGTTCTCTGTGTGTGTATAGCCTTAAGAAAAAGAATGGCTTCATTTTCATTCTGTAGCTAACCCCTGGGGTTTGGGAGGACTGGGAGGGAACTGGGCATTGGGGACTTGTCAAAAGTGCTTTATCCTCAGAAGCAAATTTTGCACGATTGGACTGCAACTTTTCTTTTCTGTCGTCAGTAGTTTTCTTTTTTTCCTCTGGAAGCTTTCTTTTCCTTCGTCGGGTTTTTCTCCTCAAACCTACTTAGTTTTTCATGCTGGGGTCCTGGAGAGAGAAAAACAAAAACTAAAAACAAAAAACCAAAACTTATGTTCAGTACTTGTATGAGCTCAAACAAGACAAAATAAAATCTGTATACTTTATTTTTGAATGTGAGGAAACCAGGAAAAAAAAAAGAAAGAAAGAAAAAGAAGTCCTTCTTTCCAAGTAAGAACAGCAAATAGACCATTCTGCATATTCTTCCCTGGAGTCTCTCTCAAAAGTATCTTCAAACTTGCAACCTGGATTTTATTTTATTTTAATTATTTTAATTTATACCCTGGGATCCTTTAAGAGCCTGGCATTCCTCGTTGGTCATGAATCCCTTAAAAGTGGAGCTGAGGTGGCCAAACCCCTCATTGCTTTCCTGCTTGATGTGTCTCAGTGGTGACTTAGATCTGCCTCTGAGTGACCACACAATGACCAAATGCTTCAAAGAAAGAGGACCAGCACCTCTTCCTGGAGATCTTCCTTCGACCTGTCGAGTTGAGGGATGTTTGACGCTCTGTGGATGAACACCTGGCCAGAAGCCACCTGGACTGCAAGTCACAGCAGTTGAAGGTACTGACTGCTGTAACCCATCAGTGGTTTTTCCAACCCTGCTTGATTTGGCATCTGGTGCAACACCACTATTCAGTTGCAGCCGAGAGAACTGGTGCAGTATGTATGTGCCAAGGAAATGTCACTAATCCCAAAGCAATCAAAGTTGAGACCTCAAAGTGGATGTCAGTGTGTCCTTTGTGTAACAATGTAACCAAAATATTGACGATAAAACTCATAATTTAAGATTCAGAATAAACGGGTTTGATGTCTGTCTTGCTCTAGCCCCTCCTCATCATCTCTATCAGAATGATGGGGAGGTACAGGATAAGTACCAAGGAACTGGGCATGCTCAGTTGATTCTGTGATTCTTTCTAAAGGACACACACACAAATACTGATGCAGCTGTAGGTCTCCGGGGTGTATTGGTCACTTAGATATATTCAGTTTATATTTAGATTTTTTTCAAAGAGTAAGATTTTGGAGGAAAGAGCTAAAAGACAAAATTAAGGGTTAAGAGGTTACTAGTAATATCAGAAATTCCAAGATTTGAGAAAGCTCAATTGTTTTCAACTTGGGTGTGAGGATGAATTTAATGGTCAAAAGGCAAGTGCAGGAGACGCTGCATAGTGACAGTTGGATTAAAGTCCTTAACTTCCTGCATTAAAGAGAAAATTGAGGTAGGATGAGAAGCTTCATTTTATTAAGATGATGTTTTCTTGTGAGGAGGAAAATCAACCACAAAGCTTTTGGGGTACTCTGTCTCTGGCTTGAAGACATATTTCTGAGTGTGAACTGTGTTTATTGATGGTGGGAACATAAACCGGAGGCAGATGGAGTGTGTGTCCCTTGTGTTTTGTTATTCGTAGATATTTTAATTCTCTTTCCCTCGTTTCCTTAACTCCATGCTTAGTTTAAAATGAGCAAGAAAACCTCATCTGAAGACAATATTACATTGCAGAGATTGGAAGATGTAGGAACCCTTGTTATTAATATTTACACCCTTTAATAATACATAATGCACATATTTCATTGTATTTATATCTTTATCGTGTACAGATTGCCACTGGGTAATACTGCCTCATTAATAAGTTATTAAATTAACCAATATAAATGTATTTCGGGAGTTTATTTTCTATTAGAAAACCAGCTTCCTCCTGATGATTGTACCCTCAGCCTTCTTTCTTTTTGCACAGTGTGAATGCCAGAAAGTTCATTAGTACATAACCCCCGTGGTGATGTTCTGAGGTAGCTTACTATCTATTGCATCTGCCTGGGCGATAGCCCAATAGAAATAATGTAGATGTATTATTTTCTTGAGAAACGGAACTTAGCTAAATCAAGTTATATCAAATAACAGAAGAGTTATAAAATACATCAATTAAAAGAATACCTTTGCTGAAATTTCAATTTGCTTGTGACATCCTTGAGAATTGTGACACTCCCAGGCTTGTCTCAGAAGAAACAGTTGACAGATCAAAAGTTAAGGTGTGGGTTTTTTTTTTGTTTTTTTGTTTTTTTTGTTTGTTTGTTAGTTTTTTGCTTGTCTGTCTGTTTGTTTGGATTAAGAACATTTGTCTAACATTTCTAGACAGAGCTCAGCATCCATGGTTCCTAGCCTCAGTGTTCATATTTGCAGAGTCAATACTCAGACGCCATAGTCAGTCTACCCTACCAGGCTGCTGAGAGAACCTCTCAGAACTTCTGGGAGAGAGAATGGAGAGCTTGGGGAGGGGGTAATAGGCGGGTTTACAGCTGGAGGACTGTTTTCATAAGAACTGATTTGTCAATGTGCTGCCGTAAAGACCACTTAAAATAAATGTCTGGCAGGAAGGTGATTGTGCATGGAAGTGTATTTCCAAAATTCTCAAAAGACCGCTAAAGCTATAGTACTATAGCGAAGCTTCCCTTAATTTATTTTTAGGGATAAGATAATATCAAAATACGTACATCTGAATTTATTTGAATTTTCAATTACATCATCTGGCTGTCCCTTGTGATTCATGCCTACCCTTGTCTTCTGGTATACACTGCCAAATCTTATAAAATTATATACTGATAGCATTTTCATAAAAGCATAGATAACAGCATAAACAACATACAGCTTTTGAATATTATCTTTTTTTCCTTGACAAACATTAGCTTTCTTAAGCTGTGAATACTTTTCAGGAAGTACTCCTTTCTTAGCTTAAAATATATTCTCAGTTGATATATCACACTCACAACTGAACTCTAGGTCCTGAAAGATTATGTTTAGCATCTGTGTTTCCTGAGACATTTCTGTATCCTAGCATTTCTGTTATGTTTTCATGTACAGCATAGATTCATCTAAATTTTTATAGTGTGTGCTTTCTATACCTGCTCGTATCAAAGCTGGTTAAGAAAACAGGTTTTTAATACTGCCATAAAAACTCACCCCATATAGAGATTTTATAGATTTATTTACTTGCTTGAAAAGTAAGACTTAGTTCATTCAACTTATATTGGACTCCAGAAGAATTTTGAAATATATAAAACAAAAAAAGACCATTTCTGAAATCTGAGCTGCAGTTCACATTTCTTAATATCCAGGAAACCACAGTGGTCACTTATTCAGAGACTGTTATGTAGCATAGATACCATTGCCTTTGAACACAACAACAGACACTTTATTTTAGTGATGGTATAATAAAACCACATCAATTATCTATGCTTTCCTGGGATGTAGGAATATGTAAGAGCAATACTTGACAAATGATCTTCTACTAGCAAAACAAAGCAGGGTCGCTACATCATGCTTCAGCTGTAGCGAGAAGAGCACAGAATATTCTGTCAATTATGTGGCCATATTTTCCACTCTATTATTATTTTTTGTCGTAGTATTTTTTTATTGAATTTAAAGAGACAAATACTGATTTAAAGAGACAAAGATGATGTTGCTGCTAATAAAATAGTATGTGTTTAAGTTCCTGCAACATAAGAAGAATATAATAACAAGAGCAAATACAGAAATGAATGAAAAGCTCGTACTGTTCTTAAGATGGTGTAGAGACAGAAACAAGTCGCGTTGAGTTATTCTAAAGAGTGATTTTCTTCATTGTGTGGACGTACATGTAAAGAAGAGTGGCAGAATATTAAGTACAGAATCACAAGGAGTTTTGATGTTTATGCAAAACAGTTTCTTTATCTTGATATTTCTAGTAAAACAGCATATAAAATATTTTTTAAACTTAAGAAAAAATCCTATAAATTCTCTGGAGAATTTAAACGTTACTTTTCTTAGCATTTATTAAGAAATTACATCAAATACCATGGAGTAAGTTAATATGCAAGTGTCATATTGGCTTGAATCTTCTATTTCCTTGTGTTCCTTAACGCTTCTCTGACATACTATGAGCTGAAGAGCCACAGACATTACCCAAGACTGCATATCAGGATTTCATTTTAAACATTTTTCTAGAGAAAATGCACCAAAACATATGTTTACTGCTTTGCTGGTGGAGACCGACAATTAAAAACCAAAACATAAAACACACATGCATACATATATACCACATGTATGTTATTATTTATATACACACATAGATGTATACATATGCATATATATACACACATGTATATAAATGCTACCTTGTAATACAGATATCCATGACATAACTGGACAGAGTCAGTGTCCACAGCCCTTCTTCCCAAGACATCAAACTCATGCAATAAGTATTTAAAGATTTTGAGGAGGGAAAAAGCTTTCAGCACACTTATCACATCTCTGGGTCTCTATACTAATAATATATCAAAATATGAATGCTCTGTAAATGAGATTCCCTCACATTTCCAAACCCAGTAGGATCACTTGCAATTTATAAGGGCAAAAGCCACATGGTTTTACCTCCTGCAGATCGTAGCGGCTATGTTCCATCTTCCTAAGTGGGCTCTGCTGTGTATCTCCATCTCTGGAATCATTTAGGTGTCTGCAACCTCATATGTCATCATCCTCATCAGCTCGCCCACACACACTCAGTGTGCAGTGTAAATGAGATGCTTGACAACTTTATTCGGAAAAGAAATCTCCATCCCCTCTCTTTAATGCTTACAGCAGGACTCCCCAGGGTTAGAACGCTGCCTTGAACCCCAGCTAGTCTAACAAATGGAAGCTTCTTACTAATGAGGCAGGACTGTCTTGCAGCCTGAACAGCTGTGTCTTGGTCTTTATGACCGGTCCATCCCATGCTTCAGCACTGCCGATTACCATGTATGACACAGACATGGCCAACACTTTGGAATGTTGAACTACTTTTTTGATCTTCTTAACAGCATCCTATTTATTTTAAAAATACTTCTATCAACTTCTTTTTTTATATTTATGTATTTATTATGTGTACAGTATTCTGTCTGCATTTATGCCTGTAGGCCAGAAGAGGTCACCAGATATCATTATAGATGGTTGTAAGCCACCATGTGGTTGCTGGGAATTGAACTCAGAACCTCTGGAAGAACAGCTAGTGCTCTTAACCTCTGAGCCATCTCTCCAGCCCCTTCTATCAACTTCTTTAACCATCAGAATGCTCTGGGATGTAGACTTTCATTTAAGTTCTTAATGTTGTGATCAAGAAATGAGTATTCATTGTGATTCTGAATACATCTTTATTATGAAACACATAGATATAATAATATTATTTTTACTGTAGCTAAGTTAATTCATTAAAATTTGGCAAATCCTTACTTCTAAATTACCTCCACTGCAGCAGTTTTATAAGGATTTTAAATATCCAAGCTATGTTTGTGTAGTCTATCAAGCATTTGCTTTCTAATTAGTGTTTTCACTACCTATAATTGTTAGATCATCAGTACAGCACTTCCAGGAGGTGGTTTACTCCAGAAAAAAACAGTTAGGTCATGAAAGTGTGATGGTGTTGTTCTTTGTCTTCCTAAGACCATGTCAGGGTGTCATGGTGAAACTTTTTGTTCTTGGTTTGTAAATGACCAGTGTCAAGAATGGTCATGGTATTCACAGGACTGATCTGGTCTTTAAGGAACAGGGTGTAGATATTTTCTTTACCATCCCTATATGTGCCACTGATTGCCTCAGGGTCAGAGGACATGCAAGCAGACATGAAAGGAGACAAACTGCTCACCCCGTGTGGACAGCAGAGCCCACAGTCAGAATGGAGGAGTTAAACAGACAGCGAGGTGCAGGGAGAGGGCAGCGGTGTGAGGGTCCACAGAAAATTGAATATGCTGCTCACAGAAGAGAATAATGCAATTTACATATTTTACATATGAAGAAGATAATGTTATATAAACTGTGACTCTAGATCTGATCGCCCAGCTACAAACTTCTTGACTGTCTCTCCACCCCATCGTGAGCATGATTGAAACTGTATAAACCCACCGCAGAATGGTTCCTTCATTAATCTTGACTTCATCACAGTTAGAAAAACAGGGAACGTCTATTGCTTTATATCATAAAGATAAAAAATTTAAAAGGTGTTTAATTTAATGCTCCAATCTTCCTTCTTGTCTTTTAATTTGGGGAAAGAAAAAGAAAGAACCCTTATGCTAAACCTAGCCAAGTAGAAGTCGATATTTATTTAGGTGCCGAGGAGGCATGATTTGAAGTCTGTCTTAAGTAGAACTGAATTGAAGAATTTACTCAGCTCTTCAGTACCTTTTACGAGATGGAGATGTCAGTTTAGTCAATCAGTATCTTTTTAAAGATTTGGTGTTTAAGAATTTCACAATGTACATAATGTGTTTTGATCCAGTTCATGCTTCCTCCTTCCCTTCCACATTCTCTCCTAGCCCACTTACCTCTTTCTGCTAACTCACTGAGTTCATTAGTGCTACTTATATGTATATGAGAAGTCATACTTAAGGCTTGATTCACAAGATGGAATCCATACCTGATACGATTACTGGAGGCAAAGTCCTGGTCATGGGACACAAGGCTGAACCTAATATTATTATTCTGCTTAATGGACATAGTAATGCACTGCCTCCAAGTTATCTTTATATTGATAGTCTACAGCATCTCTCAATTCTCATCAGATAAACTTCTTTGGAAGTAGGTGGTGACTAACACAGAGGCCCACAGCTGGTCAGCATGCAGAGAATAAGAAACTGTAGCATGCCCAGGTCCAAAAGAGGAAAGAGACAGTGGACATGAGACCAAGGACTTTGATCAAAGCATGAACCCTGTATTTAATTGTGTGTTGTGATGTGTGCAGATATGTACGTTCACGTGACATAAACAACATGTATGTTTGGTCTTTACACACTGTTAAGGTGTCTCCTGCGACACTGAGCCATACCTTTGAGAGGTGAAATTGATGGTCCAGGTGGTTTAGCACATGTGTGTAGATGCGCGTCTACTGAATTTATCTCAGTTGCTGGGCTTGTGTTCTCACATTTTCCTTCTTGTATTCAGTCTGAGGAATGTATTTCACCAGAAGGTAAAAATTACATCTGCTCTCCCTGACAGACAGAGATGGAAAACTATTGAGAATAATTAGGCCATCTGGTGCCGTAAGCCCAATACAGAGTTATGATCAGTGGATCCCGGCCGAATCTGCTCTCCATCCCCTGCATCTGAATTACCTTGTCAGAGAAGAATGACAAGGGGCTGGTTTTAGAGAGAAATTGGCACATCTCCCTTGTCATTAGCAGCCAAAAGGCATGTATTCATTAAACTGCGATAATTAAGGGAAACTTAGTCTTCCCAGAGGCCCGTTACTTTTTAACATTCTTAGTGCCTCCAAATATGTCCCACTACACACTGGGTGTCATGCAATTTTCACTTATGATTCCTACCGATTTCTGAGTATGCTAATTAGTAAAAATTATCACAAAAAATATTTTCTCCTTATCTTGGTGGAAAATGGAAGTGCTCTCAAATTTATTTTGTGCTGTTTTCTTTCAGAAACGCAGAAACATGTGTTTCAGGTAAAACAACAATAAAACACATGAAAAATAAATAAACAGGAAACCTCCCCAATAGATGGTGCTGCTGCTGTGATTTAGGCCCTGGTATAATTAGTATGCAAAGAGCTTCATAGAGAGCCCTCTGGGAATCCCCTTACAAGGAGATACAGAGAGAAATGTGGCTTCTTTTTAACTCAATTCCAATTGACATAAATTTCCCATTCTAAAGCTTCAGAAATACTTCATGGTGTTTTGTTGTCCAGACATGACTTGTTGTCTCTGTTTTTCCTATCTCAACAGCCTCTGAAATATATAAACATAAACAAAACTAAGTACTGCAGAAGGATATATGAAATTGTTTCCCAAGTTGGGGGTCTCTCAGCTAATTCTATGGCCTAAAGTTTCTGAAGCGGAAACTCTACCTCCCTTCCTTAATATTTGTGAGAAAATTCTGATCCCCGCCTCAGGTTCCCAGAGTGATGCTGTGTAGTGCTGATACAAACATTTAGATGGGCTCAGTACTGAGTCCTGTGTGGTTCCCACTGCTATCATTCTGAGGAGGAGGCAGGAAGGCTTAAAATGGTTGATATGGAAAAGGACTTACAGCAGTTGAGTTGTGATCTGAAATCTCAATCTTAGACCCTCGCTTTACAGCTCGGCTCTCATCTTTAAACTATTGAATTTAGCACCGTCTCACCATGGGAGACCTGGTGTACAAAACCATCTTGTAAAATAAGTCTATGCATCATCACTAGCCATGTGCTTACATCACAGTTATTTCCACAAAACCATTTTCTTTTTCAAAAAAAGGACAATTTAGTTGCACAGGTGGAAAGTATAAAAGTGCTTTATTGTATCTCTGCTACACTAACACAGACACCTATCAAACTGTGCATATCAAGACCACACTGGTTTCTCACTGCGTTTGTGGAAGTTGGTAATGCCAATAAATTTTTCCCTTTATTTTTCCTTCCAGAACTCTTTGCAAAGACAATCTCACAATATTCAAAGACAAGTAGATCCAAGTAGCTCATTGACCCAACCACCATATTGTATGCTTTGTAAATATGTCGTATTCTCTGTTTAAAATTCTCAAGTGAAGCCTTTGAACTGAGCACAAGAAGTGAGTCATTTTAGGTTGAGTGGAGCCATCTGCCTCAGCTGAAGTTTCAAGCCTCAACTCTGCCTGGAGAATAGCTCTCCTAACCAGGTAGTAGGGAGATCCTCAGGAAACTACATGCTCTGAAAGACAGGTAACAAAATTAAAACCATTTAAATGATGTGAAGGAGAATATTTCAGAGGTGACAACTGGTCCTATGTCAGAACATTCTTATATCAAAGGAACGATGGTTCAAAGTAAAAAAGGCAAATAAAAATATGTCTAGCAATGCTTGCTTTGAAAACGTATTTTCCTCTTAGCTGCCTCTCATTGTGCATATGTTTGTAGCATATTTATTAACTTAATGAATGCAAGCATCAAGGCTTGCATTTAGAAGTGTTGCGTTCAAATGTGCTGCTAATCTTTTTATATAGCGCTTTTTCTGTGTGTGAGAGTGCTTTAAACACACGTGTATATGGTGTGTGTGCTTGGAGGAGTTCACCTGTGTTTGGAAGGCAGAGACGAGGCTCAGTGGCTTCCTCAGTTTCTCTTTCACCTTGCTTTATTAAGACAGAGTCTCTCTGTCTCTCTCCCTCTCTCCTACCCTCCTCCCTCCCCCTCCCTCCTCCCTCCCTCCATCCCTTCCTCTCTCTCTCTCTCTCTCTCTCTCTCTCTCTCTCTCTCTCTCTCTCTCTCTCTCTCTCTCCTCCTCCCTACTCTGCCTCCATTCATTCCCATGTCTGACTCCTGTCTTTCAGTCAGCCCTCCAAAACTGCAGCTTGTGTTTTCAATGGGGTAGCTGATAAGTAAACCCTCAGGATTTATCATCATTTTTCTCCCCAGCACTGAGAAAACAGATTTATTACTTTTTAATGAGGCTTCCGGGCATCTAAAGTCAAGTGCTCCTGCTTGCCCAGCAAATACTTTACCTGGTGAGCCTTCTCTGCACCCCTATCTGCTTCTTGAAATCTACTGAATTTACTTTGGTTTTTGTAAAAACAAAACAAACAAACAAATTTCAAAAGGGGGTTATATAATAACCACCCCAAATAAAGAATCATATTTACCATATGGATTTTTATTTAGTGGTTTGAATAATTTTTGCAGTTAGAGAGATGTCTCAGTGGTTAAGAATGCTTGCCCTTCTTTTAAAGGACCAGAGTTTGATTCTCAACACCCACATCGTCATGAGGATCATAATCACTTATAACTCCAGTGGATCTAATGCCCTCTTTTAGATTCCAGGGGCCCCTGCACACACACACACACACACACACACACACACACACACACACACACACTCACAAGCACACACACATGCACAAATACATATAATTAAAAAATAAATCTAAAAATAATGAATAAATTTGATCTCAGTGATTAAATAAAAGATGGGAACCTAGTTGTGTGTTTTCAATTGTATGGATTCTCTCTTTGGTTACATTCCTAGGAGAAAAGGACATAAGAAGAACCTTCTAACTCTTAGAGTAACTGTCATCAAGGTAGTTAAGACTAAGGAAGAGCAGCTCACCGCAGGGAGCTTTTTATTTCAATTTATTTATTTAAAAAATTTCATATATGTGTACTATATTTATACCAGTTGCCTCTTCTTCTTCCAGCTCTCCCTACATTCTTCCCATATCCCTCAAATTCATGACATTTTTCTTTAATTATTATTGTTTAATATATGCATACATATGAGTATACATATAAATATAACCTATTTAAGTTCATTTGATGTTGCTCATATGTATACCTTTCAGAGGACAACTTGGTATCCGATAACCAATTAAGAAGCTTATCACTGGAAAAAAACTGATTCTCCATGTCTCAACAGTAATTTATTTGCTGTAATGCTTAATCTATGGGTGACATCTTGGGCGATTTCCTCCATGTACGTTGACACGTCCGCCAGTGTCGTTATTGTTTAGATTTTGTTTAGGCACCTGTATTCTTGGGATTGCATGGGTGTAGCTTCCTCACCATAGGTAGATGACACAGTCTTGCAGGAGACATTCCATTCTTCCGGCTTTTAAAATTTTCCACCCCATCTTCTTCAATGATATCAGTGTCTTAGATGTAGAGGTTGTATTGTACCTGTGTCAGCTAGAGTTAGGTACTGCGTGGTCATTTGTTTTCCACTTTATTATTACATGAGACAAAACGTTTAAAGTCAAAAATAAACATAAAATAAGTTTTGAGATTTGCTTCTTTAACTTATTCAGAAATATCTGTTTTCTTCCAATTATTTAGTATAATTTTATTCAATTTAAATATTGTAAACTTTAGCTTACTGCCATGTAAGATAATCAGTGCTATTCCACACGGTCTTGCTTGGAGAGCATGAAGCTGTGGTTTATTGATAGTATTTTGGCATGGTAAAAGTTTATGTTTATGCCAACTCTAGTGGTTTTCATTTTAGTTAGAAAACATCTAAGATTTCCCATAATACAGCACTAGGTAATGTGTCTTGTCAGGCTTAAACCACAACAGGGGAAAGGTTGGCTTTGGCATTCATGTACTCAGAAGACTGACATCTTTCCTCTGGAATGTTCCCAGAAACTGCACCATATCCTCGTGGCAGTGGCTTCGAAAAATCAGTCATAGAATTTTAATTAACTCTTGTTTATTAGAAACAACTACTAAGAAACACATCAACGCCTATTGAGATAATGATGCTAACTGAGTACCTAAGTTTTCACAAGTCCAATAGGGAGATTTCTGATCAGCTAGGTATATAGTGGATGGATGGAGACTTTAGATGCACATTGATTTGAGGATGATGAAGAATCTCACCTTGACGTAATCTAGCCAGGCTCCTGAAGCTGGATTTTTCTATGGGCCGCCAGCTCACAAAAAATGACACAGAGATTTATTATTATTATGAAAGCTTAACCTTAGCTCGGGCTCCTATTTCCACAAAGGGCCTGAGAAATCTTTAAAAAAAAAATATGGACACAGCTTCCTAATAAGCCAGTGCTGGTGTTTACACAGGCATAACTGCTGTATTGCAAGCATCTGAGCAGCCAGAAGATAAGCAGACAGAGCAAGGGCTCAGCACATCCCCGGAGCTGAGCTGGGGAAGGTAGGCTGTTTCCTCAGGTGCTAGGCTCTCATGGACTTGATTGGGCGGAGCCAGCTGCCAGTGCGGAGCCACAGGGAGGGTTTAAAGCTTGGCTCATGCAGTCAGGGAAGGCTGCAGGCCTGTAGTACAGTGGTCTAGATCCAGAAAACCTTTAAACAGATACAGTAGAAAAACAGAAAATGAAAAAAAAAAGTGGTATAGACCTCATATGAAGCAGAAACCCTGAAGGATCATCTCACATTTAGGCAAATTCAGCAGTCATTTCTTGTAGATCCTGTATGTCAGTTCATCTAACAAACTCCATAGGGAGCCGCTTCGATACCCATCTTCCTCTTGAAGTAGATTGGTGCTTCCAGGAGCAGACGTGTCTTATTGTCATAAAAAGTTCTAACTTCTTAAAACATTTTAAATGCCATGTTATATATTGATATTATCAGAACTTGAGGTGTTGTTTCAAAGAGACACAGAGGCAGACAGACCGACACAAACACATGTGAGAAACATCTATTGTTAGTTTGTTAAACATGGAACATGATAAATCAGTGTCATCCATGGGTCATATTTCTTTCACTGGATTTCTTTCTCCATAGAGGAGACTGTCTGTCTCAGGAACAAGTGGAAAAAACCAACATGGGCTTGTGCTCTTTGACACGGGTTTATATTTTATTGCTTGAGAATTTCCCATACCAGTATACCATGTTTTGACAAAATTCATTCCGTAATTTCTCCTGCTCAACTCCTCCTGTGTCCCCCACCCTCTCATTCCCCCTCCCAACTTCATGTTTTTTTTATTTTTTTTTTAACCTACTGTTGTTATTTAGCGCTGCTGGTGTATGGACTTTCAATGGCAACTGCTTAAATAACTTTGAGACCATGGTGTCCATCTGAAGGCAGATTTCTTAACCTCTAATGAGACTAATGGATCTAGAAGGCTGCTCACTCAGAAGCAAGCAGATAAGCTACAAGAGACTGAGTAACCTGACCAGAGATTATCATTCTCATGAAGGTATGTGTTTGGAACTCTTTAAGGGGATAAATTCTAGGTTCGGTAAACAACCTTTGCTTCCCTCTTTAACTATGACTCATGAAGAAACTGGATTATAATTCTCTAAATAGCTATTAAATATCTGAAGCCCTTCAGAATTTGGAGTCTTTTATTCTCTCTGTTGTTCATGGCAATACAGTTTTACTGCACTTCAGTGGGAATCTATCTTCCTTATAACACACATAATTGGGAAAACTGGGCACATAATTAATGATTTGCCTGGGATGAAGCTTGAAATGGCATACACAGATCAGAGATGGTCAGTTTTCAGATCCAAGCTTGCAGAGGCATCACAGGGAAAGTAGTTAGGCTTACAGCATCTCCAGTCTTGGTGTAAAGACCATGTGTTTCCTGGCAGGGTCGGAAAAGCTGCGGTGTTCAGTAGTCTTTGTAAAGAAATGAGTTCATCCACATCTGCAAGGTACTGCACATGAAATCTGCAGGCACATCCTGGCGTGTTTTCTTGAGCTTTGAGAATCACTTGGAAATTCTTCTAAGAAGCACCATTGAATTGCCAAGGTACCCAAAATGCACAGAAGTTCATGACAGGAGAAAGGGATTTATGTTCCTCAGAAACAAAAGGAAAGCTTCTCTTTTGAGCAGATAAGAACTAACAAACTCGTGGACAGGCTAGTCTGGAACATCTCCCCTTTGATGTCCTATCCTTGGACTCAATATTCAAATATGTTCCTTCTGTTGCTGTGATAGCAGGAATTCTGCTCAGCCTGAGAGTCTCCATCTCCTGTAATATCTAATCAAATTAGATATCTGATGGACTTCTTCGTCTCTTTTCCTTGGAACCTGTTCTTTTAGACTGACTTTTACTTTTATTTGTTCTTATTCATTACTGGTGTTATGATAATATTATTACCATTTGTGTGTGTGTGTAGAACTGCACATGCCATAGCACATATGTAATAATCATAGAGCAGTTTTGGGAGTCAGTTTTCAACTTCCATGTTGTAATAAAAGATCAAACTCAGGTTACCAAGGCTTGCAAAGTAAGTAAAGACCTTCTGAGACATCACGTGGCACTCCTCGGCTGACAAGTAACCCTTTTAATGACTTTTAGCAAGAACTGCTCAACCTTGAAATTTTCTCTATTTATTTTGTTGCCTGATCCATTAGACCTACTTTTTCATCATAAATGTTCACCTGTCTTTGCTGAATTGAGAACTGAACTCATTCTCTCCACCCTGTTTTTACATTTTTGGTACCTGATGTAATAGCCACGATTAATGGATTAATATCTTTCTTGTCATTGCACCAGAATCTTTCTTGTCAAGTGCCAGAATACTTTTTGCTAATGAATGCATGTTTTAATAAAATATATTAAGGAAAACATATATATATATATATAAGATATAAATGCATAGAAATAATTTTTTTTTATTTAACTGTGTACATGTTCACAGTTACATACACAATGTATCTATATTTATCTAATAATATAGATACATGTCTGAAAAATACTGAATAAGAAAGGGTAAGGAAGAAAAGCACTGATGAAGTCAATCTTCTTCAAACGTAGTCATCTCAAAACACATCAATTTTCTATATGAAAAACAGCTGAATAAGACAAGAACTCAGGTCAGTCACTGCTAAATATAGCAATGATTTGGTGGGACTTTGTAGCAGACAGTGTTCTAAGTGATATAGTTATACTTGTATGTGTGTGTGTGTATTATGAATGTTCTTTCTTTAATTTTGGCAATTTAACATTACCCAAATAGACCTTGCTAAAAAGACACAATAGTGGGAACTGTGACTGAAACTTGACAGGATTCTTTTAGTCCATGCTTCTAAATATTATGGACTTCTCCAATAACTCTGATGACGGAATTAACAAGGAAGTTCTGTGGTCTGAATGAGGAATGTGTCAGTGAACACCTGAGTCCTGAAGACTTCAAGCAGACTCTTTGTTTTTCCCCCAAATGGCCCAACCTTTCCACTAAGTTCCACCTGTGCTGCAGATGTACATTTTAGCTTCCCGACAGCCAAGGGCATTATTCTGTGTGCCAAATACCTATGAGTTATAGACCACTTCAAGCAGGCATTGCAGCCAAGCTCAAATCTGTGTTTTGAGTTCCGGATACTGTTGTCGTGGCTTGTGCAATTATAGCAATTGAGAACAAGTGTTTTTGAGACCTGGTTCACTCCACACACCTCATTTTAGTGAGTATCAAATCTAATCTAGTCACTGCGCACAAAGACAGCATTACCTGTCCTCACCAGCTGATTTTCTCAGGAGAAAGGTCACTCTCCTGAAGTCATAAGCCTGACTGACATGAACAAGCATGTGATTCCTGATCGAGTACCGATGACTCTCTTTATCTGTGTGTCTGCTTTTAAGATTCACAAATAAATCTTTTTTATTTTATTCTTTATTAAAATTTTATGTAGGGGTATTACATTAAATATGTTAAGTAAATGTTATTTTTATTTTCTTGTATTTTAAACAGTTCTTGTAATTGAACTTATGGCATCATGCATGCTAGGCAAGTACTCTACCAATAAGCTATGTCCCTGGCCCTTAA
>NW_026068062.1:2005638-2152841 GCF_014885135.2 Alexandromys fortis | reverse complement strand
GAGAGAGAGAGAGAGAGAGAGAGAGAGAGAGAGAGAGAGAGAGAGAGAGAGAGAGAGAGAGAGAGAGAGAGAGACACCCTTAGCAGGCCTTTGGCTTTGGTGGTCAGAGAAAAACATGTTTTTACCATATGGACCCCAGGGTTCAAATCCAGGTTCATTGTGGAAAACTCTGGTTTCTTCCTGTTTCCCACTCCTTGCTCTCACCTTTGATTTGGGGAAAGTTGCAGGCCCCTCAGGGCTGAGGCTGAAGGGTCTGGCTGTTGACCAGCAGGGGAAGCCCTGTGACCAGGGAGAGCTGTGTAGGCAGTGATCACCATGATTACCTCAACTAACATGGGAAAACCCATCCTGACAAGGGCAAAAGCTGTTCCCCTGGCAGGGAATCTAAGTTATATACAACAGAGAAGGTTAGAAAGCAGCATTAGGAAGCCTTCCTTTCTGTTTCTTGACCATGTATGTAAGGTGACGTCTGCTTCAGGCGCTGATGCCTTGATTTTCCAGCTGTGATGGACGGTACTTTAACCTGGGATCTGTGACGGATGGTACTTTAATCTGGGAGCGAAAATAAACTCTTTTCCATATGTTACCTTTGTCAGAGTATTTTATCACAACAGTAGAAAAGTAAATTAAAGCAGTATTAATCCTAGGAAGTCTGGAATTTGGTTAGTTGAACAGGTGGATGGAAGTAATCCAATACCGAGCATGTGATCTCATGTTCACACTTCCATGTTGTATGCAACACATGTGGATACACTTGCTTACATGCCTAGGCTCAGGTTGTGGGCATGTGACCTCATGATCACTCTTCCACGTGTACCTAAGATCAGGGTACGGATAAGCTAACCCTTACTCCTGTTCAGATCATATACATATGACAGCTCCTTCCAGTACAGTCCAGGCTTTGTCTTCCTCTCTGTCTTCACTCCTCTCAGTGTCTGGATGTTTTCAAGTCAAAATAAGAGTGTCACAGTAATACATGATGACGTTTCTCCATGATAGACACAGCAATAGGAATTGTGTTTGGGACTGCTTATTTTATCAGTGGTACGCAAAAAATGTGGGGTTGCAGAAGTGTGAGAAAGGAAGAGCACCTGAAAGGTGTTTGCTGATCTGTAAACAGGTGAAGAACTGAGGAAAAATTGAAAAAAGAAAGACAAACAAACCAGCAAACCATGAAGTCCTGGAATGAGTTGTAATATAGCTATGGGGTATTTTGATTTAGCTAACTTCAAATTAATGGCATACACACCAAATTATAGAAAAAAGTTTGTACCACTGAATATTTATCTTTAAATAAATATATTCTTCAACTGGAAATATATAGTCCCTTACTTGTAAAATGGACATTATAAAATAAAAGCATCTCTAATATCAGTGGATAGTTTGACTCCTGGGACAAGAAAGAGAAGATTTTAGCCTTGAAACATCGCAACCAAATTGAACAATTTCATCTGCCAGGGCTGGTTGATTTTAAATCAATATATATACTTACTAAGTTTTGGGTTTTTTTTTGTTGCATGTAACTATATAGTATTTCAGAACCAAAGCATAAATCTGAATCTGCTACAATGGGAATTTAATTTTCCTTGTCAAATCTAATTTGCTGCTTGACTCACTGATTCATGTTGCTGATGGTGATCCCAATCTGGAAGCCAGGGAACTATAAAACACCACAAATGCGCTATAGTTTTAGGTAGTCTCTAATACTGTATTTAAAAAGCACATGGTGAATTTAGCTTACTTACAATATTAAAATACCTGCCCTCTAAATTTTAATTTAACTACTAAGCCTAATTTATACTTTTCTCTCATTTTAAAGATTCTATATGAGATTCATTTTGGTGCCTTCTACATGAAAATTCTGTTACTTTGAAGCTAATTGACAATTACTAACAAAAATGTTTTAACAGCTTTTGAAAGTTGATTGTATAGGTTGCTTTTTTAAATGTTTGACCTAGGACTTGAAAGATAGTTCCAGGAATCAGAACACTTGCCCCACAAGCATGGAGGATGGAGGTTAGTTCCTAGTACCAATACAAAAATCACTAGGTGTAGTCATTTTCCTGGAATTCCTGTGATAGGGGAGGGGAGCAGAAAAAAAGAGGACCCCTAGGTTTTCTATCTGTCAACCTAGCTCCAGGCTCACAATAGTTTTGTGGGAAATCCTGTCTCTAATCAATAAGGTGTACAGTAATAGAGCAGGACACCTAAATCTGACTCTCACCTCAGAACGCACAAACATAGGTAAGTGCATGTCCTCACAAGGATGCAAAACCATCACAGATACACCACAGGCTCACACGCACGTGCACACACACCACCACCACCATCACCACCACCAACCAAACCTAAAGTGTATAGTGCCTATCATTCTATTGTTCATCCACTGTTCTGGGTTCTGCAGCTGGGAAAACTGAAGCACAAAGATCGGCCAGTGCTGCTCTTTCTGAGCTCAGGCTGCCTGGCTCTCGCTCTGGGCTATAATAGATCATGACATCATGCAGTGCTGAGAGAGGAGCATCAGAACATTGCAATAAGGTCTGAAAGCTTCTTTCACTAATTGATTATTGTGGCCAGGTGCTTATGCTGCAAAAGTTTTCCTGTTTTCGCCATAAATCAATTATTTATTGTACTTGCAAGTTCAAATATCTCTGAGGTTAAACTTAATTTATGTATTTAATAATACTTTATAGCTATGTATGCAATGCCAAATTAATACCAAGCAACTGAGATACTTATTTTGACAACTGAATATATATCCCAAGAAGTCTCTGTTTATTTACTTATTAAGTGGGGTCAAATTCTGGGAATATAGAGGACCCCTATAGTCACAGTTCATTAAGGATGTAGTTTGGGAACACTTCTCTAAATATATTGGAACTATTATCGTGTCCATAAAGTGTTAGTAATTTTGTATGATAAGAGTCCCGAAGCAAAAGCAAACTGAAAGTCGTTTAACTCTCTCCCTATGGAGCTTGATCGAGAAAGGATGTTTAAGTTTCACTGACGTGCTGGGCAGTGGCGGTGCATGGCTGTAATTCCAGTACTCAGGATGTAGAGGCAAGCAGATCTCTGTAAATTCAAGGCCAGCCTGGTCTACAAGAGCTAGTTGCAGGACTGGTTCCAAAGCTACAGAGAAACCCTGTCTTGAAACACAAACAAACAAACCAAAAAGGGAAACACAGGACACAGCTATTTCTTCTAGTTTTAAAGCATTATTTTCACTATGTTATCACTGGAATTTTTTTTTGCTTTTTTTTGTGTTTATTTTTTTAAATTCATTTTACATACCAACCGCATTTTCTCCTCTTTCCCTTCCTCTTCCTCCCCCCTCCAGTTCCCCCTCTCTCCCACCCACTCCTCAGAGAGGAGAGGGTAAGTCCTTTCATGGGGAGTCAGCAGGACCAAGCCCCTCCCCCGCTGCAGCAGGGATGAGCATGTTATCCCACCATAAGGAATGGGCTTAATAAAGCCAGCTCAGGGATAGATCCTGGTCCCACTGGCAGGACTCCACAAAAAAGACTAAGCCACACAACTGTCACCCATATTCTGAGGGACTAGTTCAATCCCATACAGGCTCCCCAGCTGTCAGTCCATAATCCATGTATTCCCAGTAGTTTGGGTCAGCTGTCTCTGTGGGTTTTCCCATCATGACCTTGACACTCCTTGTTCATATAATCCCTCCTCCATTCTTCAACTGGACCCCAGGCGTTTGGCCAGTGCCTGACTATGGATCTCTGTATCTGCTTCCATCAGTTACTGGGTGAAGGTTCTATGATGACAATTAGGGTGGTCACCAGTCTGCATGCATGCATGTGTGTGTGCGTGCATGTGTGTTTGTATGTGCATGAGCGCATGTATGCATGTGTGTGTGTGTGTGTGTGTGTGTGTGTGTGTGTGCAGGTGTCTATGAGGCCAGAAGCATCAGCTCCCTCTGAAGCTGCTGCTGCCTATGGCTCTGAGCCACTGGATGCGCGTCTTAGGAACACAACTCTAGTCCTCTGTAAATTCAGTATGTTGTTTTATTAAATGCA
The DNA here is from genome assembly GCF_014885135.2 of Alexandromys fortis. Lineage (NCBI taxonomy): Eukaryota > Metazoa > Chordata > Mammalia > Rodentia > Cricetidae > Alexandromys > Alexandromys fortis. The sequence goes on along the minus strand of NW_026068062.1, from coordinate 2,148,807 downwards.
CAGCTATCTCTCCAGCCCCAGAAACTTTTTCTAGAGACCAAATCAATATATATTACAAAGTAGATTTGAAGTGGTGATCTTCTTGTCTCATATATGAACCACTGTGCTTTGATTCAGGGCAGATATTAAGAATAAAGATAAGAGGGGAGTGGAGTTATTGGAAACTATGCTTGGGTTGTATCATTTGAGAGAGAGGAGGATCTACTTTCAATTAAAAAATATTTTTTAAAAATGAGAAATCTGCAGCTGGAGAGATGTCTCAGGTTAAGAGCACTGACTGCTCTTTCAGAGGACCCAGGTTCAATTCCCAGGACCCACACGGCAGCAAACAATTGTAAGTAACTCCAGTGAAGGGGACCTGACACCCTTGGTAAAACACCAGTGCACATAAAATAATAACAACAATTTAAAAATAAAAGATCCAAACACACCGAAGTTTAATTTTATACAACTAGTTGTTTTAAAAGTAGCGTAATCTAATTTTCTTTCTATTTTGATGTATTTTACTGTACTCTTGGACCTCTGTACTTAACAACATCACTAGCATACAGACCTCCCATCATCTTGTCCTGGATGCCGGTTTCCCTGTCATACGACGCTTACATGATGTAATGCTAACAAGGATGGACATCTCTCCTCATGCAGCTCTGCTTAGTCTCTGAGGAAGCTTGTGCCAAGTCTCTGTCTTTGTTCATTCTCCGCACCAAATGTCCTGATCTTGCTTACTCTTAGGATTTATGTGAATGGGAGAGTTTGTAAAACTGCTAGCAAGAAACCCAGGAGCTCCAAATTCCATTGCACAGCATTAATATGCAATTACTTAGAAGATTTCCTTTGAGTGGCATTGCCTGCTTTTTTCTTTCTCAAAATGAATGGGAAATTGTTCTTGGAGAAATTAATTAGTGGACAGATACTCACAGTTTCCCCCTGCCCTACCTTCTGTCACCTGTAAACCCATCCCAGAAAGTCAATTTCTTCCTCCCACTCCTAATAATACAGAACTGCTATAGAATGAACAATGTCAGTATGTGAATTTGTCTGCAGAAAACCTGGGTATGTGGTGTTTGGGATTGATTGTAAACTTGACTAAAGGCAGATCTCTGTGAGTTCGAGGGAAACCTGGTCTGTAGAGTGAGTTCCAGGACAGCTAAGGCTACACAAGGAAATACTGTCTCAACCTGTCTCAATAAATAAGTAAAAATTTAACCTCTGTTCATTTGGTGATGTGGTTTATTGTTTCAGTTCATGTAGAATTTTTGGTGTTGGGACCATTTGAAGTCCTGGACTCCAGCTGCTCTTCCCTGCTAAAGATTTTTACTTTCCTTCTGCTTTGAGTTACTGAAAGCTGTGTCAAAGTTGTTTACCAGCTCGGCTTCTCGATCACCTGTTGCCTTGGCCTTAGGATCAGAGGATAAGGTTTTCACCTGTTGGCCCACTTGACTGTTGGGTATAGAAGCCTCCATGGTGCTATTGAATAAGGGGCTTCTTACCAGTGACTAGAGGTCTGTGTCTTTGTCTGTCTGTCTGTCTGTCTATCTGTATGTGTTTGTGTGTTTCAACCTCCAGCCCCTTGCCTGAAGCTCGCGAACTGTATTGTAGTGCATAGGGCGCAGACAGGCATTGTACACTACAGTTGGGCTCCATTATGATCCTTTATATATATTTGTATCATTATACTTTGTTCATATTTTTACCCCATTACTCATGCTTTCCCCTCTCCCCACTTCTTCCTGTTCCCCAGTACTCTTACCTTTGTATGGGATAGATAGGTGGGTAGATTAAAGGCAGACAAGCAGAGAGATGATAGGTCCTGCATAGAAAATAATATGCACCATATATCTTTCTCTATGATTCCCCTCCTGCATTCTTTTTCTCCCTTTAGAGCATGTCCACTGTTTTGAGATATTATGTTCCTGAATTCCCAGGTAATTTTCCACACCCCACTTAGCAACTAAAGATACTTTTAGAATGTAGCAACTCTCAAGTGTTTTCTTCTTTGTCTTACCTTACTACACAGGAACAGTGCCCTGATATTTTTAAGATGCATTTAACACTTATGTAGGTAAGTCTTAGAACCACGAGGTGCTAATGGCTCACCTAATTAGATGATATATCATTAGGACCCTAAGCTATGTTTTTCCAGCAAAGAAACCTTCATTTTTCTGCCCGTGGCTTCATTTTCCTCTGACATTTGTAGAGGATATGAGCAAACAATACCCTAACAAATGCTGCAATTTATTACGTGTTAATGATATGCCAGGCACGATGCAATTGCTCCACATATATTATCTCTAATAATGAGGGGTGTTGCAGAAGACTACAGAGTAACTTGTAATGCTAGGAGTTTGAGTTTAGTGAGAGACATAGGTGTGTATGTTGTAAACTATTGATCTCCGTGATCAACCATAGGTGTTTGTTTTGTCACCGGCAAAGCAAAGATTTCTGCATGAACCCTGAGCCTGGTGCTCAGGACACTCGGTGGGGTACTTGCTAGAGTCCTTATCAGGCTCCTCCAGATTTTATTCTAATTAGTGGAGAAAACACACAAAACACTCTACACGTATGTTATACTCACCATAGTTATTTTTCTTTAAAAGTGTAGATTTGTGATATGAATAAATAAAATGGAAGAAATTAATGTGTAACAAAAAGCTAGTATAAATTGCGAATATAGAGTGGGACTGACATTAATATGATTGTATTATGTTTAATTTCACATCGGCTAAAATTTAAAAAAAAATTTGGCACTAGGCTGGCCTCGAACTCACAGAGATCCGCCTGCCTCTGCCTCCCGAGTGCTGGGATTAAAGGTGTGCGCCACCACCGCCCGGCAAATTTTAAAAAATTCTTGGAAGGATCACTCACTACAAAAGTTGAATGCCTCTTTGTATTTAACTGACTGGCCTTTGAAGATGCACACGAAATGCTTTAAATAAATAAGAAACAGCTGCCACAATTTCTCCTAATAAATAGAGTTAGTTCTATTAAGTATTGTTTGTTAATACTCAGGAATATTTTGGGAAAATTCTGTCTGTCACTGCCTCTCCAGGAGATCTAACAATATCTGCAATCAAGGGTATGTCCCTGAGATACCAGTGCATGGGGCAAAGGAGGCATGAGAATGACTGGAATTTGCTGAAAAACCACCTAGACAAAAAAAGAAAAAAAATGAAACGTGGTTTTGTAAAAGACCCTCTCTCAAAGAAATAGGGCAGGGAGTTATACAAGGTGGCAGGCACAATTCCTGTCTAAACATGTTCATGACTACACATATACCGCATATATATTCACATGCAACACACACACACACACACTCATTGAAAAGCTTCCAGCAATATCCCGATATACATGACTGCATTGAGTAGTAATATAAAATCAGATTTACATTTCTCTTCATTTGTGCAGTGATGTAGTTTTGTCTTCTGAGAGCTGAATGCTTCTCAGATTACCACTTTGACATTAAACTCTTGGGAATTATGTGCGACTTGCCTTTAAGTAGTGTATTCTGATAAAGCTATCTTATTTTAATTGATTTTATTGGACTATACATTTTTCTCTGCTACCTTCCCTTCCTCTCCCCTTCAGCCCTCTCCCATGGTCCCCATGCTCCCAATTTACTCAGGAGATCTTGTCTTTTTCTATTTCCCATGTAGATTAGAGCTATGTATGTCTCTCTTAGGGTTCTCTTTGTTGTCTAGGCTGGTTTTCTTATGAGTGAGTAAATATTATTTTTAATTTATAATCACTTAAAAAATAGGTGACTTAAGACTATGTATGTAAAATTTCAAACTCAAGAATAAAATTTACTGACTCAACTATAAATCATGGTGTGTTTCTTCACATGAAAAAAAATGCCTTGTAAATTAAGTTTTAATATTTATCCTGAAGTACCACAAGAACCATGAAGGCTTTCACCAAAAATACTAATTCAGAGTCACTTCAGTAGTTCTTACGAGCTACTTGTGTCCTTTTGGGGATGATCGCTTGGGGTTTCCAAGCACTTATATCACGGAGTCTTTGTTGTTCAGAAAATCCATCACTAGCAGACTATGTTTTACTGTGTCTATACGCTGTGTTCAGCATTGAAATTTACGACATCCAGTCTTGGTGCTGTTCACTTTAAGTCAGTAATTTATTTATGTCCTTAGTGATCCTCTTTCTGCCACAAGAGAGGAGAGTTCAAACTGCAGCTGGTTGGAATGTGTCTTCACACCCAAAGCTTCAGTAAAGTGTTCTTGTGAAGATGGTATCCTACTTACTACAGCACAGATGATGCTACAGGCTATTTAATTTCAGCCCAACGATTGGTCCATCATTGTACGCAAAATTTTCCATAAATTATCTCCTTAAAACGTTGATTAATTACAGGAGAAAAAGCTCAAAAAAAAGAGGAAATAAGTGCATGCCCCTTAGGATGCATTAGGGGAGATGTGGGCATGCTTTTAAAGTCTTTGAGAAAAGAGTGGAAAGAAATGGGAAAGAAGTGGATAACAAGGTTATCCTTAATAGTGGGATCATAAAGACAGAAGACCAAATAATATTATTCTAAAACCACCTTGGCTATCTGAACAGTTTTGCTAATGCATCAGGTCCAGTTCTTATGGACAAAGAGTGGGCAGGGAGCAATTTTAGCTTCGGAGCTCCCCATTGTTGGCATTTATTACAGCTTATGGGGAGAGAAAGAGCAGCGAGAATCACATTGAAATTGCTTATCATTTTCAGTGCTTTGTAAAATGTTAAGGGATGATGAAGAGCAATTCATTTAATCAGAATGTATGTTGCTCTCCTAACTGCCAGAATACATGGTCAAGGCCTGGTCCTTCCACTTAATATGGAACAGATGCAAAGGGCAGAGGTAAAGAGAAGCTGAAGCCAGTGTGTGATGAAGCCGGGGACTGTAAGTGAAGATGAGCTTGCAGAGAGGTCAATGTGACCCAGAGAGCTTTATCAAAACTTCATAAGCATGCGGTTCCTCTGCCCTTGGCAAAGAAGTGACCATTATTTTGTGGGGGAAAATAAAAGTGATGCAAACCCTAGAAACAGAAATGTTAAATATTATACTCGATTGTAGAAACTATTTGGTTTTTCTTCCCTTTAGGGAAGGGCAGTGAGCTTTTATAACAGTCCAAGCATAACTCTGAGATGATCTCCAAAACAAAACAATAAGTACATAAATAAAATGGAGAAAAAAGTATGAAGGATAACAGTGCTCACTGGATGAAGAATATACAGAATAAAGCTGTACTCTGTTTTCTGAGCACTTACCGGTCCCACTGTGTCACAATCTTTATATGGTGTGCATAGTGCAGTCCTTACAATCACAAGGAGGAGATGGAAAAGTTAGAGATGGAGAGGAATATTTTGCAAGACACATATCTCTTTTATGTTTTGCAATACACCAATGCGTGCTAACCTAGCACTGAAAAGGCAAAATAAACTGAGAAATACATAAACAATTCTGCTTTTTTTTTCTGCCAGTTTCAGAAGTACTCTGTTTGTATCCTAAACATTTTCTTCCACAGTCATCTTAAAACAAACCTTTATCAACTATAGCATGTATCATAATTGCATTCATATATCATTCAAATAGAATTGTCAAAACAGGGTGCCAACAATGATGATGGCTCTGAATTGTATCATCGGGGACATTTTGAGTATTCAAACTATGTTTACAGGCGTCCCACTAGAAGGGAGGACCTGCAGCTATGCACTATGCAATTAGCTTCTCAGTGTTTAAAAAATAATTATGTAGATCAAAAGGATCAACATATGGGATAAGTGGACATTCCAGATGAATTCGGAAAATCCTAGTTAATATCTTTGTCATGCTGACACATTGCACATAAGGCCATAAATTAGCAAAATGCTGGCCACCGGAACATAGTACAACATGAATTAGAAAGTATGCCATGCTGAGCTCCCAAGGTCCAGTTGAAGAGCAGAAGGAGGGAGAAGATGATGAGTAAGGAAGACAGGACCCTGAGGGGTTGGTCCACTCACTGAGACAGTGTGCCTGATCTAATGGGACCTCTCCATAATGGTGCTAATCATTTTTACAAGTACAGTCTCTCTTCCAGCACAGACCTTGGCTGTAATGTTAAACTAGCTGGTATCCTCTGCCTTTCCAGACTATCTGCTTAGACTTCTTTCTGTCCCTATTTCTTTTGTTTTCATTGAACATCCACATAATTGCTAATACCCACATGACACAATCAATATTAGACTGCCTTGAAATTTCCTCTACCAAAGAAATTAGTCCATTATTTTTTTTTAATTTAGCTTCAAGTAAACCCCTTAATATATAGATAGAGAGCAACCATATTCTTTTTTCACCAAAATATCATAAGCACAGCATCTAGTTGAGTTGCTAATATTATTCCCCTCTGGAACCTCCTGATCTGGATCTCTTCAGTCTATTGCCCTCAGCATTGTCTTTCAAGCTCCTACTAGATCGCCATTCCTACTAGAATGGTCCATTAAGCCACAGTTACAGAATCAAACTGCCTTCCTTGTACAAGGTCTGGAGTCTTCTATATTCCTTCAAAGTACTGCATTGCCAGCTTCTTCAGAGCAATAGCCCACTCATTCCCTGGTACCCACTTCTGTCTTAGCTGCATTTCCATTGATGTGATGGAACACCAAGGTAATTTAGGGCAGTAAGAGTTTAGTTTGGGATTTAGATCCCAGAGGGCTGGAATCCATGATGGTGGAGTGGAAGTAGCAGGTGGCAGCCAGGTAGAGTTCAGCTGAGAGCTCCTCCCTTAAACAGCAAGAGGGAAACAAGGAGACCATTGGATGTAGTGCATGGTTTTGAAAACTTCAAAGCTTTCCCACACTGGCATACTTCCCCTAGCAACAACGTGCCTTCTCATGCCCACCCAGCTGGGGACAAAGTATTCAGATGCCTGAGACTCACGCAGGACGTCTCACTCAAGCCCTCACATGTATTCTCTTAGCACACAGTTTACGATAACATTGTATACAGCATTACTGCTCTGCAAGTTCCCCGACTTCAGAGCTCTGCCCGGGATTTTAACAATTACTTTCTGTTCCTCTCCTCCATTATGTTGATTATCACAAATACACGCACACACACCGCTGGATGGACGTCAAATTTTCCAGAATTGCTCATGTCGTCGAGATATATCTTATTACAAAGAGATGGCAGTTCCGCTCTGGGAACTGAAATAGACTGCATTGCCTTGGAGTTCTTTTCAAGATCTGCCACATTCCCTGGTTAAAAGCCTTTTTGTGATTGGAAAGACTGGTTTGTTCTGCCATAGTTAAAACTGGCAGTGATGCATGGCCTTTACTGCTCAGAAATACTCTGTAGTGCTGCTGCTGAAATCGCAGGGTGTGGCTTACACTTCACGGATACTAATTTTTTGTTGTGCAGTTCAACCACTAAAATCTTGACAAATTTGTAATCTCTAAGCAGGAACTGACAGTAGTCTCTCTGTACATGGTTGCTGTACAAGGTGTTTGCTGTTATCTACATAGTTTTACCAAAAATATATATATATATCAAAGCCATATACTCATCTCCTACACGATGAGTTTAGTTAGAAATGGATATAAACTCAGGCTGCATTTCCAGATAAAAACACAGGAAAATTGTCCTTTACTGGAATCCATTTATAATGTAAAATTCATGAGTTTATGTTTTATAGACAAGAATATAAACCACAAACTATTGATTCTTTACTGCTTTTAAAACATTTTTTATGATTACAAATTGTGTATTTTTATTGAAAATTTGTAAATATTAGAGAAACCAGTAAAAGAAATAAAGCTGCATGCAACCCCTGTTGAAATTTTGCTAAATTCACTTCACAGATTTCTTTTCACCATTATAATAAAATACTTTTTCAAATATTATTAAATATAGAACTGATTACATGAAATTATGTATGGTTAGATCTGCCGTATACTCATCTCATTCCGATGCGCATGTCTTTAAGTATAAATAATTTCCATTCCTGCAACCTATTTAGCTTAATATTATTATTTTTATTTTATAAATAAACAAACTTCAGAGAAATTCTCTTGGCCAAGATCTCTGTTTGTCTTCTGTTATGCCATTTGTTAATGGAGTTGCTATTCTCTTAGGGCCTGACTGGATGGACAGACGCTTCTGTACAATCATAAGTATTTCACGGAGCTAGAAACATATAGATACCCTGAAAGGTATAACACACACACACACAAAATTAAGTTTTTAAAGAATGTCTGGAGATTGTCTACACCATTATGGGATTTCCCCATGTTCTTCTATTCCTGCTCATTTTAGCGATAAGAAAAAATGTATTTCATTTAATTGGCCATTCCAGAAATTTTATTTCATGACACAATTGCTAAAACTCCTGAGGAAAAAGTGATTTTGTTCTTACTGTGTTGAGTAGACTTAGTGCTCAGAATTAATGCCACATTTAAAATAATTTGATATTTTCTGCTGTGTAAGGACTAGCAATATATTAGGGCAAAACAAGCTTATCTGGTCTCCTATTTATCAGTATGAAGTCACTCATACAAGCTTCCATGTTTCTGGGTTGTTTATTCCAGTTGACTTTCTATTTTATTCTAGCTGGAAGCAAAATGCTCTCCCATCTTTTAAATCTGTTGTTTTGCAACTGATGATTTAAATGCTCTGTGAGTTGCCAAATGTCATCAGAGAATCCTTCATAACGGTTTTAATATCTTTCTAATAATGCTACAGGGAGCCTTTGGTCATTTTGAGTATACGGGAGGTTAGCAGAGTGGCTAATATGATTGTTTTGGAAATCAGCTGTGAATAAAGGGGATATGGTGGGGAAGAGAATAATGCAGGTACTGCTGATTGACAGGCAGTTCTTAAGTTATTAGAAAAGTGTTGTCATATGGGGAAGGAATTTCATAAGCTCAGAGCACTGTGTTGATGTTTATAAAATTTTCCCTTATTTCTTAGGAAATCTTATGAATCCAGTAAACTCTTCCTTGACTACCATTTTTATACATATTTGATTACTTTATATTGTAATTTACAGCTCAAATGTGCACAATTCAACCACAGGAGCTCAGTTAGAATTTAGTGGGTTTATAGCTTTGTTTGGCCCTCGGCACAAGTAATAAGATCCCAGCTTTAAGTACCACTGAGGTTTATAGAATGAAGGCATCTGCATTATTATATTAAAATGTTCCTCCGTGTAATAAATATAACTGACAGCAGTGCATGACTTTCTTTATGAAAAATATGTTGATAGCAATGCAGTCTTAAATACTGAGAAACTACCGATTAAATTTTTATGTGCCTAGTTACCAACTAAACGCTGAGCAGATGCCCATATTAACACTTTATTATTGGGTATCCCTAATAAACCTTTTAGTTAAAATTATTTTTTTTAAAAAGCATGAAAACAGTGTATTAACCTTCCATTTTCTTTAATAATTCTTTGTGTTCATTATTCTAATATGCTCTTTGGCATAGTACACATGTTTCCCTAATTGCAGTTGTCAGTAAGTTGCTATAAAACTGTCCCAGAGCCTCTGAATTCTCTGAGCAGTTTCATGGAGAAAGACTTGCTGTGCACTGGCATTGGGCTGGCCCTAGACGCTCAGCTGTGCACAGGAGTTGGATGCTGATCCGTGCACTGGAATTGGATGCTCAGCTGTGCACTGGAGTTGGATGCTCAGCCTGATCATAGGATAGAGTATACTGAAAGACTTGATGTGGCTAAGATAAATTGTATAAGCATTTGGATGCTCAGCTGGGCAACTGGAGTTGGATGCTCAGCTGTGTACCACGATTGGATTCTCAGCTGTACACTGAAATACTATAGTCCTGTTCACTCAAGCCTTCTAAAATCAGTCTTATGCACAGTCCTTCGTGTAAATGGCTTAAGGTGATAGAACTTGCCTAGAAATCTAACTCTTTAGAAAGCTGAGTGAGAAGGATCAAGAATTATCCTGGTGTGGTCTTCTGGTTGCAATTGGCCCCCACAATCTCATAGAGAGTGGCACTATTAGGAGGCATGGCTTGTTGGAGTGGATATGACATTGCTGGTGGAAGTGTGTCACTGTGGGGCAGGCTTTGAGATTTCCTCTAGTTAGGATACCACCCAGTGTCTCAATCAGCTTTCCGTTGCCTACAAGATGTAAGACTCTCAGCTACTACTCCAGCATCATGTCTGCCCGTATACTGCCATGACCCCCGTCATGATGATAATGGACTGAACCGCTAAAACTATAAACGATTTACCCCCAATGAAATGTTTTCTTTTGTTAAGAGTTGCCATGGTTTTGGTGTCTCTTCACAGCAATAGAAAGACTAAGACACCAGATAATGTAATGAGACCATGTCTTAGAATAAAAATGACAAAAAGTACCAAGATAGTCAATTAATCATTGAGTGCTTGACTAGAGGTCTTTGGTCAAAACCAGGATAGTGAAATAAAAGAGTAGAGATGTTGATTTCTTTGCTCTGCTCATGTTTAGGTGGTCATGTTGATAACACTATATGGGTATAATTTCTGATGCTCCTGGGAGACCTAATCTCAAACAAGCTCCGTGTTCCTCTGGCTCTTACAGTACTTTACTCCCTCGTCCACAATGATCCCCGAGCTTAACGTGTGGGAGTGTTTCGTAGATATGTCCACTGGAGAGTGGAGTCCACAGCTCTGCCTTTTCCTGTAACAGTCTCCCTCTGCTACACAGAGAAGTCTCCTTAATGAGGAGTGAGGACCCCACTTCTCTGTGAGCATAAGGACAAATATTTAACAAGCAGTTATGAATTATGCTGTTTTAGGAAAGTGGTGGTTATAGGTTATCCACTATAACCTATATAGTGGATAGACAGGGAAAGCTCATGAAGCCTCAGCCCTACACACAGAACTGCATGCAAGCAAGGAATCCTGGCAGTGGAAGAAATACTCTTCTCTAAAAAAGAGCACATCAATTGGCTATCCAATGGTCAGCTCTGGAGGCATACATACACGTAACATTATACTGACTGAAATGGTGATGTTTAGGAATACATATCTCTGCATATACATGTACATATATATCATGCATAAACACATGTAATAACAAATAATGAAGAAAAAGGCCATGATTTTGAAAGAAAGCAGGGAGAGATGTATGAGAGGGTTTGAAAAGCAGAAAGAAAATGTGGAAATAATGTAATTATATAATAATTTTATATATTAAAAGAAGTAATTTTAAAAATTGATGTATAATTTGTACAATTTTAGCTATATGTTATATAGGATGACAGTTATTTTTATATATAATTTTATTCCTACATGCAAATTCATGCATTTTGGCAGACAGAAAGACAATTATCATTTACTAAGTAATAATTACATAATAAATGTTTGATCTTTAATACATGAGGGTAATTTCTCAAATAACCACAGAGACATTTAAATAATTTTCCCTACATATCATTTTACCATAGACTATATTTTACATTAGGGAGAAGGATATTTATCATCATCCACGGCTATACCATAAACTGAAATGATGCAAAATCCATTTTTTTTTGTTTTGAAGTAGACAGTTTTAAAAACAGGGCTATTTTCATCTTTGTCTCTCTGTGACTGGGAACTGCAGCATGCTCCTTAAGGCTATTACAGTTTGCATTTCTGACGTTGATGCGATGATTGTGGAGGATGATAATCATGTGTCAAGCATTGCCTGGGATGAGAAATGTATGAATTTATATACTCATAATTAGCATGTGTTTTCTATCTTGAACTTCTGTTTTTATATTTTAAGCCTTTTACTCTTTTAAAGGGAAATGGCATTCATTCAGATAATAAAGAGAGAATGAACCTCTTTGCAGCTCTTTAAGACATATTGCGAGAGTTAACACTTATTTGAGCATTTGTCAAAATTCCCCTCTTTGTTCTCTTTGCCCCAGATCCTTTGTTGTCTTTAGGATAAGATTAGTGAAATTATGGATGTGCTGAGTTGCAACTGCTCATGCTGAGTTGAGTAGGTTGATTTTGAGAAATTCATCTTTATGATGAATAATTAAGTATTCAATACTTGGGTATTAGTAAAGTGGATGACAAACAGGATCTAACAGAAACGAAACAGAGAAACTTTAATTCCCATCTATGAAGTTACAAATTATATACATTGTCATCCTGCAGTGGCGTCTGAAGAAAGTCTCCTCAATACCCAAGGCATTGACTTCAGAAGTTTACTTTGTGCTAAAATAGAAATAAATTTTATAATATTCAGAAAGTCTGTAATTGCCATATTTGAATTCACAGTAAGTCACTACCCATGGCTATCACATTCAGTTTTGACTTAGTAAGGTTTTCCATTGTAATTATGCGTATATGTGCTCATGAATGTGTAGTTGAGCATGCATTCATGTGCATATATGAATACACATGTGCCTATATGCCTGCAGAGCCCTGGATTGTGGAACACTTGCCTAGCATGCAGAGGAAACCAAATCTCAATCCATAGCACTGCAAGTGAAAAACAAACAAACAAAAAAACTTTACAAGTGAGGATTTTTCCTAATGTTCAGTAACATTATAAATATATAATTGAAGAAGACTGAAAATCTTTGCTTGGGTTTCATTTAGTCTTTCACAAGAATAACTTTCTGAACATTTGTGTATATATGTACTTTGTATGTATGTAAATATATATATATGTGTGTATACAAATACATACATTTATTTGTGTCTGTATATATGCTTCGCTTTGATTCGCTGTAATCACAAATGGAAAAATTGAATACCAGAATTATACTACTCCATGGCTGCAAATATTGCCCTTATTTTAATATCTCATTGCCCACTAGCCTTAGCAGCCAGAAGATTTCCGCAGCCCCGCATGTATTTGGTTAGTCTCGCATCTACCCACCCCTTCACATGGCCTTTCTGCTATTCTAACTGAAATCTTCCTGTGATCTTACTTCTTGTTATGAAATGAACACTTTGCTGTTTCCTTGATACTTTGCATCAGACAAGCAATATTTCCTGGCATTGTGGTTTGCTGTGCGTATCAAACAACCCTCCCATGGAATAACTGAACAAAGCAAAGAACATTTTAAGAAACAATGCCATTTTTTTCTTCATTAAATAATCTCACAATATAGGAACTACTGGGCTCACAATATTTACTCTAGGATGAGATAATGGAAAGCTGACTCTAAAACAATTTTCTCAAACTCATCAGTCTAAGGAATGGCTCCAGCTTTATGATCAAATCAAAAGCTTCTATGCTGTACTCTAAAAACCTCCCTGACTTCGCTGTCATTAAGATAAGGCACTGACATTATGTTCACTATTTCTACAATTACTTATGAGATAAATGCCCACAGCAGACATCTCCTAAAGCATTCCTTTGTGATACATAATTTTATGTATTTATTGGCTAGGCAATAGGACTCTGGTCAGACATTAATTTAGACATTGTAGTAAGTGAGCTTACATATAAATGTGATGTATGTTTGCAGCTATTTTTTTAAATGTTATTATTTTGTTGTGGGATAATGCTTTTGTACACTGTTAAGATTTGCCATTTGTATTAGTTTAATAAAATGCTGATTGGGCAGTAGTCGGGCAGGAAGTAGGGGTGGGGCAACTAGACTAAGAGAATTCTGGAAAAAGAAAGGCAGAGACACATTCACCAACCAGATGCAGAAGAAAAAAAATGAGAATGCCTTTCTGAGAAAAGTGACCAAGTCACGTGGTTAAATGGACTAGAATTATGGGTTAATTTAAGTTATAAGAGCTAGTTAGTAATAAGCCTGAGCTAATAGGCCAAACAGTTAAAATTAATATAAGCCTCTGTATGTTTCTTTGGTACTGAATGACTACAGGACTCAACAGGATAGAAACTTTGTCTACATTATTATTGTTGGTGCTCATAGGGGGAGTATGAATGTGTGTGTTGTGATGTATGTGTATGTGTGCAGACATATGAATAAAGTCCTTGTGGAAATAAATCAAAGGGAGACTTTTAGAAGTAGATTCCCACATTCTACCAAGTTGAAGCAATCTTTTTTTGTTTCTGATTTTATTTATATTCCAGATTAGATGGTCTGTAATCATATTTAAATTCTGAACCATCCTGCAGGCTGTACTCATATGGTTTTAAGAAAAAAAAAGAAAAGATTATTTCTGTGATACAGGTAAGCTTTACTCATCCTGTAGATAAACTCCAATAGTAAAAGGACTTCTTGATTAGCAAGCAGTTCATTCAGCATGAGTTGCCACAGAACTGTTGGTTACTTTGCAGACTTCAGACTCCACACTGTGTAAAATATTGGGGTCAAGGAGCACACAGACATTGAAATGAAGAACAGCAAAGGACTCAGCTTATTCAAGAAGCAAGCATAGCGTCTTGGTTCTTAGTTGTATTATACTATTACAGCTTTGATCACAAAACACAGAGTGCATAAGATAAAAACCTATAATGCTTGCCTTTTTCTTACTATACAAGAAGCAGCTTTTTATTTGTTACTAATTGAATGTTTTGTAGAAGATAAATGTGAAGAACATGATGTCTAGTCAGGGAAGTAATTATTGGAGTATAAAGGCAGTATTCTGCCCTAACTCTGCAAACACCCTCTTGTTTTCAAGGGATGCCTGACAAGTGCATCCTCTGGCCTGACATCACTGCTGCAGCACAACAGGCTCAAGGCAGAAAATGGCAAGTTTTAGGCAAATTTGGCCTCCATCTTAAAAATGTGTCCAATCTCTACTATATAAAAAAGATTGACTCAGATTTAAAAAGCAAGTTGTAAATATGGTTAATTGATAGAGTGTTTGTCTATCAGAAAGTCCTGGGTTTCATCCTTAGTATCAGAAGAACTCTGTGTGATGGTACAGTCCACAATCTCTGCAGGTAGGAGGCAGAGGTAGAAAGATCAGACATTCAAGGTCATTCTCAGATGCACAGTAACTTCAAGGATAGCCAGAATGCCATAACAAAATGTCTCAGAAGACAAAAAACTGTATTAACTTCAAATTATACTTCTCTGCCTTAAATATTTTTTGATTGGTTATAGCCAAATTCTTCAAACCTCTTTCATCACTCCTGTCTCTCTGATCTCGACTCCTCAGTCCCTCCTGGAACCACCTCAAGCCCTGACTCCTCTTGGCATTTCACTGCAAGGTTCAGTGAAAATGGAGTAGGGACCTCCTATATTTCTTATTTAAATTTCATTACATTTTTTGAGGCTTGTTCTCAATGTATATTCTGGGAAATAAGGACTTGGGAGTTTCTGCATAGGAACTCAGCCCACAACACCCACTTTGCAGTTAAAGACAACAAGATGCATAGCTGTTTGGTAACTTGTCCAAAACTTGGGTTCTTGTCAAAACACAAGTTATTATTCTTTCTCCAGACCTAATGAATGAAAATGAATGCCCATAATCCTTTCCTTTCTCTCTATTCTGCGTCTTTGCTTCCATAACCACTTAAGGGTCATGGACATATAAGGAAACTAGTTTATGAACTGAAAAAACACCAGGGTAATAATTATATGTTACAAAGAAAATTGATGCCAGAACTCTACTAAATATACCATAATTAGCCATCCAATGAAAAAAAATATTCCACGTGGATGACTAATTTCACATTCAGAAGGGACTCCAAGTTCTGTTTTTTCTCTTACTAATTATAGATTTGGCACTTTTTTTCATCATTTTTTAGAAGTGGGCGATCAACATGGTTTAATAAATCAGCACTAACCTTTCTCATTTTATTTTGTAATCAAGCAAAATGTTGCACCCCAGCCTGGCCATTTAAAGCTACATGGACGTGAGGCAACCCCCTGAGAAATATAATAGGTGGCAGCTTGCTACGGGGTCAAGAGGACACAGAGTTTGGTTCCTATTCTAAGTCGGACTGCTTAGTCTCCGGTCCAGCTTTTATCTTTGTTTGTTTTGATTTAATTTCCCATGAAAGGCCTTTAACTCCTCTCTGCTTTCTCTTTTTCATGGACCAAATAGGAACGTTGATGACTCACTCATGTGTTGTCATACGAATGAACGTCAGCTTACGAGGCCCCTGCTACTTACTTGGTGCTAGCAAGTTTTCCAAGCATGGGATTAGCAGGTTTCTCAAAACCAATCATCAGTTTTAAGAACCTATTTGAAAACAATTTTAAAAGTTTATTTTAGAAATTAAACCTCATTTAATGGAAACTTTTCCATTCTACGGGTATGTGTGTGTCATAATTGAATTGTTTTAAGAAACATCTCAGACACTCATTCAATTACAATTTGGAAAAGGCACTGCACATCAAATTATGTTAATAAGTGCGGGATAAACGCACTTTAGGTTTTAAAACAACTAAAATCCTTTTGTGTTATCAAACATTTTTCATGTAGAATGAACACTGAATTTGCTAATGCTCTTTGTGGGATACATTTAAAGAGAAAGCCTATTTTAGATTAATTTCTTCAGTTTAACTAAGTTAAAAATGTTGCAGAATGTCCCCTGGACCTACCCCCTTCATATCCTGCCCTTTCCCCAAAAGCCCTTCAAACTGCATTTCCTCCCCAGGATGATATTTAAGGTCTGCCCAAAAGACTTCCCCTTGTGGTTTACCCTGTTTTTTCTCTTCTTCCCCTGGGACCACCTGGGAGTGCTTTGCTCAGATTAAAACCTAGACTTTAATTAGATCTGACTGTCGTATTGTACCGATAGACTTAACCACTACTGGGCTACTGGAGGATATTCTTATCAAAACATAAAGAATCTTAAAATAATTAAACATTACTGTACCTTTAGAACTCAGAACATTGGGTACACCGAATTCTTCCAAGAAAGAAGGGAGGAAGAACTAACAGCTAGTGGGATACAAAATGGCACAGGAATGGTGGGTGGCAATTGTTTGTTAGTTAGTTAGCTAGTTAGTTGGTTAGTTAGCTAGTTAGTTTGTCTTGTATCAGATTTGGAGAGATGGAGATAGAAGGATCTCTAGGGGGCATCTTTGAGAGCCCTGCGTAGCATCCATAATTGATGAGCCAGGGTAATGGGAGAATCCATCGTAAAGGAGGTAGAAGTGTTCCAAAGAATGACAACTGGGAATATCTTATGGTATCTAAAATGCATATACTTGAAGATATAAGCATACATCTGTACATACTTGAACATGTACACAGACACACCCACACACAATATATGTGTATATATATGCATCATATGACACAGAAAATGTAATGAAAATATACATCCATATAAAATCTGCCCACAAGTAATCCTTCCTAACAATTATTAAACTTTCTTTGGTGATAACCAAGACATTGTTTAGTAAGTGAATTGGAACACAAACCAAGGTAAAAACAAAGAATGAATCATTATTCTTCAGTGATTAAAAACTTCACCTTCCAGTAGAATCAAAAACCCTTTGCCATTGTTCTTGAGGTCTCAGTAGTCCTCCTTGTCCGCTATGTTCAGCGAGACCGATTTTGACCCAGGCTTTTTCAGACCCAGGCCAGCTGGCCTTGGTGAGTTCCTGATAGGACATCCCCATTGTCTCAGTGTATGGGTGCACCCCTCGCGGTCCTGAGTTCCTTGCTTGTGCTCTCTCTCCTTCTGCTCCTGATTTGGACCTTGAGATTTCAGTCCGGTGCTCCATTGTGGGTCTCTGTCTCTGTCTCCTTTCATCGCCTGATGAAGGTTAATATTCAGGAGGATGCCTATATGATTTTCTTTGGGTTCTCCTTCTTATTTAGCTTCTCTAAGAACCCGAATTATAGGTTCAATGTCCTTTATTTATGGCTAGAAACCAAATATGAGTGAGAACATCCCATGTTCCTCTTTTTGGGTCTGGCTTACCTCACTCAGGATGGTGTTTTCTATTTCCATCCATTTGCCTGCAAACTTCAAGAAGTCCTTGTTTTTACTGCTGAGTAGTACTCTGTTTCGTGGATGCTCACCTTACTAGACCTGGATGGAGGTGGGTGGTCCTTGGACTTCCCACAGGGCAGAGAACCCTGATTGCTCTTTGGGCTGACGAGGGAGGGGGACTTGATTGGGGGAGGGGGAGGGAAAGGGGAGACGGCTGTGGGGAAGAGCCAGAAATCTTTAATAAATAAATTAATTAATTAAAAAAAAAGAAAAGAAAAGAAAATAATTCTGTATATTTGTGCTCAAAAAAAAAAAAAAAACTTCACCTTCCAACCATGAAAAGGCATGTTGGATGGTTCACCACCTAGTAAGAAGCTAACAGATGGAGGCTCTATACTGTAGAATCTACTATATGACATCTACAGGAAGAAACATCACAGGAAACAAAACCGTCAGTAGCTTCACTGCAATAGAAGGAAGAAAAGAGAGGTGGAACAGAGGAGGTTGCGAAGGTGGCAGAATATCTCCATGTCACTGATGTGGTGGGTATATATCTATATATATTTCCCAGCCTCATACATCACACAACACCAGGAATGAACTCATCGTCAAACGTGTATTTGAGTGATATCAAGGTGCCAATGGGATTTTATCTATTTAATAATGCACCACTCTGGTGAGAATACATAGAGATGGAAATATGAGAGTCTCTTTTGATTCTCTGACACTATTTTATGACTCTATGGCACTCATTATATAGGAGACAATGACAAAGTCTTTTGTTGGTGTTAACGTTAGGTGATCATTAATCTAGCCCAAGTTGCTGGGCACCTTTGTTTTTGGAGGGCTTAAGCAGCATTGAAAAAAAGGTATGAAAAACAAAACTTTGAAGGGCCTATGTGTCCCAAGACACAGTGGCTGGGATAAGGTCTTTTCTTGACTCTGGATGCTGGTATACTGGACTATGATACATGGAGCATTCTTTAAGGAAGTATAATGCCAGAGGCTAAGGATAAGGTGATGGTAATATGGACAGCCAGGCTCAGAACTCACATTGTGGGGGGTCAGCTGGTCTCTACAGCATACGACTTTGAATGGGACCTTCCGTCTAGGTTCGGTTTATAGCACTTTTATTTATTCTCATATAAACATGTTAGGTGAGATTATTGATTCCTTGAAGTAATAGTGTCCTGTAAAATGATAATCCCTTAGACTATACTTGCATTGTCAATTGAGCTATTTTTTAAATCTAGGATTATGTTTAAGAAATGTACATGTTGGATAGTTGATTACACTGCAAGGCAACATTATAAAAACTAACAAACTCTAATATGTTGACTCATTCATTACTCAAGATGCTGGGAATAATAAAAGCAATTTTTTATTCAGAGTTTAATGTATGCAGACTGTGTTCTCAGTGCTTTATGTGAAGTGCCTCATTTAATCCTCATGACATGAGGAAATAAGTGCTCTTACTAATCGAATCATATTCTTGACAAATTAATAGTTAGCAATCTAAATATTGTGGTAGTATCTGACTTCTGGCTCAGGCTGCTTAGATAATTCACCAAGGCAGAGACACAGGATATGCTGATATTTCATTTCAGACAAAGCTAGTTAAAGTTTGATCATTTGTGTATTTTCATAGCTTATTATACAATTAGTTATTATCAGTTTTTATTGCTGTTTTCAAACCAAAGACCTTGCACATTCCAGACAAGTAAACTACATATTTAGTCTTCTTTTTTATTTTACCTTATCAGTTATTATTATTCTCTCTCTCTCTCTCTCTCTCTCTCTCTCTCTCTCTCTCTCTCTCTGTGCGTGTGTGTGTGTGTGTGTGTGTGTGTGTGTGTGTGTGTGTGTAAGCAAGTACATGGAATGCGAGAGGAGTTCTCAATACAACTTAGGGGGTAGATTTTCTACTTCCATGGAACCCAGGATCTCCAGCTATCAGGATTGTGAAGGAAACCCTTTTACCTGCCTACCATTTGCTGGCCCTTGTTTTAACTTTGAAAGCAAGCAGGTGGTTTGCATTTCAAAAATGAATCACCAGCCTTTTAAGTATGGGGCATTGTTTGGAATAATAAGATACTAGCAATTGAAAGTGTCTCTAAACCAGCAACAGCTGATTAGACGGCTCTACGATTAGACGAGTTCGCTAGAGGCCTTGTGCCTTCAGGACTCTTCCATGAGGGACAAATATCCTTGTTAATCTGAAGCTAAAATACACCATGAAGGAGGTGATACTATGTAACCTTTCATGTGAGGTAGATATGGTACTGACAAAGTGGGGAGTGTGATCATTTCCCATGTTATTGCATGGTCCAGCCTTGCTTTATAGGACATGCATACCCAGAGAAGAAGTGTTGGTCTCATAGGTTCCTCTAACTCCTGTTTATATTCACGAAAATAAATACCTACTAACCTCTAAATACAACATTTTCTTTGTATATTCTGTTACCTTTTTCGGTCTCCAATGTTTCGGTGAAGTTTGTGGTGGCTTCCTCTACTCACACATAAACAGGGTTCTTGAGAACTCCCTGACTATAGAACCATGCCTGATGTGTTCTATACAATAGCACATCTTATAAACATGACTGTCACTGAAACATCACAAAATTGTTGCGCAGTTAGCGCTTAAATGTCTTATACTGAATCAAAGATGTCTCTTTCATTGAAGACACAAAAAAAAAAAGACATCTTTCCTATGCCCAAATTTTACATGGCATTCATGTTAATGCTTCCTTCTAGATTAGTAAGGGGAAGAGTTCATTTGAATGAGCGTGGATATCTTTCTGCACAGTTTCACAATAAATTAAGGGCATGTTAGTTTGTGATTTACATAAATATTTCCTAAAAAGTCAGTACAGTATAAGAATACCATAGAATAGTATTAACTGTATTTGGGTGCCAAGTCTGGCCTGTGGGATGTGGGATATTTGCAAGCTCAGCAGGCTTTTTTTTTTTTTTTTGAAGCCAAGATTGAGTCACATGGAATCTATCTGTGCCATGGATACACCCCAAAGAGACTCGCCACTATCCTTTAGAAACACTCAGATATATTTAAAAATCAATAAAGTATTACTACTATAAAGCCAAATCTTTGATTAAGTGAGTTGTAAAGGATTTATTTTGGAAAATTGAACCACAGGGTTTTAAGTTTCCTTCCAGATTCCAAGGCAAATATAAAAGTAGTCTACATTTAATGAAGAATAAACTAATGAGTAAGGAAGAGAAACAGAAGGACTGGAATCATTTCAGTGTCCTCCTTCAGGGTGACATTTACTGAGGATTTCTAGGGTCGAGTCACTGTATGAGAGGTGTTCGCCATCATATGCCATTGCTGTGGAGTAGCGTCATCGCCATGGCTTCCAGACCTAGTTTTCTTCCCCACAGTATCAGAGAACACGTCTTGTGTTTGGGATCTTCCTACCTCTATCTCCTCTTCTTCTAAAAGCTAGATTTGGAGGAAAAGTGCTGCGGAAGCTGAGACCTGTTGGCCCCAATAGATAGGACTCTGGGAAAGGCGTCCATGTCCTCTCCGTTTATTTTTGCACACACACAAGACGAGATGATGTGGATAGATTTCCAAGTAGTTTTGAGTATTAGTTTGTAAGGCTAGTGCTTGACGTGGGACGATTTCTTGGCAGCCTAGAGTCTCCTTGTCAGTGCTATATTTCTCTCTGACTTCCTTGATGATTTTCGTCATAGGAGCAAAAGGCAGAATAGACGCCCTTGCCACAGCAGGAAGTTCAGCTTCCCTCTGACGCCCACTCTCCAGGCCTCCCCGTACATCTGTTTTGATGGGAGCCGTACCCTGAACACAAGATTTCCAGCCACAGCCTTCAGAACATATGCTTCTCCTATCCATTCCCTTTCCTTTTTTTTTTTTTTTGTGATTTTTCACCATCAAAAATCCCTTGTGCATGCTGGTGTTTGGTCGAGATATGTTTCTTGTGTTACTATTTAGTAACAATCTGTTTGGGTTCCTCTGGGCAACAATACTTTCTGTTAATTTTTATGTTCACATAATTTTATAACTTCCATATGATACTCATACGGTTTTTGACATCACTTGTGGTTTTGTATTTCTACAAATTTCAACATTTATCTTCATCCAAATAGATTTTTAGTATCTTAAGTTCAGAAAAAAATATAGAATATATTTGTGTTAACATCAACATTTCTTAAACTTCAGCATTATTTTACTTGAACACGTTGGCTATTAAATAGAGAAAAAAAACCGAAAATCTCATCCATAAATTTACAAACAAGGACAGAGTCCAAATGAATCATTAGAGTTGAGACATGGAACAAGGAGTCTTGTTCTGGCTACCTAGTGTCTCACAAATTGAGAATCATGGAGGGATGTTAGATTTGAAGGTATGGAACCCAACGTCTGGACTGAGGGGACTTCATACTGTATGAGACAAGAAGCATTTCTCCAGGACTAATGAGATCAGATAGTGAGGCGAGACAGCTACATAATGAGGGAAAAACACATCCGCCACAATCCTCTGTGCTGGAGTTGAGTCTGAGGGCAATGAATGCATTTCTAGGTTTTAAGTCTGTTAGCGCTACTCAGCGTCCCCCTGCAGAGAGAGTCTGGTATTGGGCTGAGATCCAGTCCTTTTTATCTCATGGTTGTTCAGTGGTAAGATCAGCCTTTTGTTAATTTCTAGGCACCTTTTCAAGAAGTTAACTCTGATGTTTTTCTCTCAATTTGGGCTGCATATGAATGTACTGATGTTTTGTTTTGTTGCTTTTGGAGACAGGGTTTCTCTGCGTAACAGCCCTGGCTCTCCTGGAACTGTTAGGGTCTAACAGAAGCCCCCAAAAGAGGGCCAACAGTCACATATACAATATCAAGAGTACTTTATTAATTCCAGTGTTGGGGTGGCACTTGGCAATCTCCAAAGAAGGTCACAAACTCCTTTGAAATGAAGTTAGGGGAATTCCAGAGAGGAGGGGTTAATCTGGGGCTGATTGGTGGAGGAGAGAATAGTCTGGGGGCTGATTGGTGGAGGAAAGAATAGGCTAAGGGCTGATTGGTGGCGGTCCTAGTGGTTAGGGATCTTCTAGCAGCAGGGTATGGAAAGCTTTTTTTTTTTTTTTTTTTTTTTTTTTTGAAGGGTTTTTAAGCCTCAAAGCCCGGCCCTAGTGACAGACTTCCTCCAACAAGACCAGAACTCCCAGAACTCCTTTTCTTTCTTATTTTTTTTTTTTTTTTTTTTTTTTTTTTTTTTTTTTTTTTTTTTTTTTGTTATCAGGAGACTAGGGGGCAGCTGCTGTGTCAGAAAAAAAAAAAAAAAACGGGTCTTGGTGTGCCTGCTGAGCTAACCAAAGGGCATGGTTTTTCTGAGGACTGTCTGTTTGGCTCTGTCCCATTTTAGTAAACTGAAACTAAGGCTTAGAATTCTGTCAGGCCACTGGTGTGTCCCCTACCCCTGACTCTAACTCTCTCAGAACTAGCTCTTGTAGACCAGGCTGGGCTGAAACTCACAAAGATACTCCTGTCTGCCACTCATGCACCACCACCTCCTGACCCTATTATTTTAGTTATTGTCTGAGGTCCCACAGTGCTGTAGACAGTGCCCTATTGTCCACTCAGGTGGTAGTCTGGTGAGCCCGGCTCTGCTACAGTTCCAATATGTAGGTTTAAATTAAGTCTCTATTGTTCTAATTATCAATAAGACTTGGGGGTAAAAAACCTGGGGTGAAAACCTGCTAGATCAAAGAGGTTGAATAGCAGCTAGCTGATTTTCATTCTCTTTTTGCTGGTATCTCCAAAAGAGCATACTTCTGTTCTATCAAAACAAAAGAGCCCAAGTCCCTTCCCATTACTTCCCGTGTTTCTCTCTATTGGTCTTCCAGGCTCCCTCTGACTCTCTTTGATTACTTTCTGTCAATTAGTTGCTAACTCAGCCTCCTGACCCATGGTTGATTTTATTTGATTAATGCAAACACAAAGTTGACATTCACAGTGCGATTGGATATTCCACAACACAACTCCCTTTCTAGTTTCCAGAGCATGAGGATTAGGTTCTCAAGGATGCAGCTTCTGTCACATGCATTATGTTAGCCATAAGAAAATGCAGAAGTTTGCTTTTACTTCTTTTGCTTGTAAAATTCAGTCTTATATAAGGTTAAGTTTAATTGTTATAGATGGAAGGCACATGGGTATGTGTTTAGAAAACTGTTAAGAAAATTAGATGACAATTAGAAAATTACTGGAAATAAATTACTGGTAGAATTTGAACTTGTAAAAATTAGTCTCTAGGGTGCTAGAAGCAAACTGAATATGTCCTAAAGTGCATTTATATATTTTGCTTAATTTTCACTTCAATAGTGCTTCTTTTAAGACTTTAAAAAAATATATTTAAGCTCCCTGAAATGTCCTCAGTTTTATCCTCAAGGACGTGGACATAAAATTCTGGGAAATGAAGAGATCATACACAGACAACTCTTTTGTTCGCGTGCCTAAAAAACCCACAGTAGTCCTCTAATAAAATTCTGGTATTAGCTCTGACCATTTCCCAACACAGGTACATTAAAAACCACAGCTCATAGCTGGAAGCTAAACTACCTTTGAGAACATCATGCAGAGCAGAGTCCTGACTACAGAACTTTCTCTTCATCTACTCTTTCTGTGTAGTCAGGACAAAGGAAAAGAGAAAAGGCGGGCAGAAAGGCTACCAACCAACAGGGACTTTCAGAATAACAGTTTAGAGGGGAATTCACTATCAGTTTGAATAGTCTTTCCCTGATTAGAGTGGATTAAACATTGCTAACTGAGTATTGCTATTATGTTTTAAAAGATCCTGGTTAAAGGTAAACTCCTAAACTTGGCTGAGAAATCAGGCTAAACAAGTGAGTTTGGTGTCTTGAGTCCGTGGCTTAGCATGTGGTGATTATACCTCGGAAGTCCTATTTGGGTGTAAGGTGTTCCTGCTTAATTAAGCCAGCAAGGTCGGACATGCAAGACCTCACTGAGCCAGAAAAATAAGAGCTTACTTTTCCTCATGTGAGCCCACCACCACCTTTCCATGCTTGTAAATAATATTAATTATTTAAAAGTTATCTTCTTCCTTTCCTCATGGTTCCCAGGTGAGATTTAAGTTTCTCAGATGTCTGACTCTTGTTTCAGGTCTAGTCTTTATTTTTATGCAAAATGATCACTTTTGTGGGCCCTATTACAGTCAGGATCGTACCTTGCTATGCTATGGTAATAAATTTAGTTATGCACAGTTATGTTATTTTCTCAGAAAAAATAACACGTTCTTATAAGTTGAATTAGCTTATCAAATGATCTGAGCATAAATTTATAAGCAAAATGTACTTAGCTATAATAAAACTTCCCTGAAGTAGTGATCTTAAAAGCCACATTCTCTAACGACTGTGAAATAAAACTATATATTCGCAATACCAGGAACAACGAAAACTTCGAAATATTTTTTTAATTTAAAGAAAATCTGATTAAAAAACTTAGAAATCTCTGAAATGAATTTTATTACATAATACCACTGAAATACTATTTTTCAACTATTTTATTATTTAGGAAATAAAAGGATAAAAGAGAATAAAGTTTCTTTAAATGAGAAGGAACATGATACAGATTATAGCTCCAAATAAGAAAATCATATTATGACTAATCTAAAAGTTGGCTATTTGAAAATAAAGCAAGAAAGATATTAGACAACATGAGAAATACACATTCAGCAGCAGAAATAAGAACTAATGTAGACAAACATATTTACTAGAAAGAATGACATACTGACATGGATATCTTCATAAATATCTGCCAATGCACTTCTAAATCCAAAGGACCCAAACTATCCATACACTGTTCAAATAAATCCAATATAAATCTAACACTAAAATATTATATACAAATAGAATAATTGATAATTCTGTAGAACGTACATTATAAATCTGTGGCACTATGTGGCTTCATTGGCAAATATTTTTTTTTAGCTGGGAATGAGTGGACTGTTTGCTGTGAAGCTGACACCAGCAAACCAGAATCACAGCACATTTATTTTCTGCCGTGAACAGAAGGGCACTGCTACTCATGGTAGGGGTGGGTGTCTGTGGGGAGCAGTCTAAACGTTCTATAATCCAAAGGATTGCAACCATAGCTCATAAAAGTATTCCCTCGGAATCATGGGGCAACGTGGCGCCGCAGCATTTCCCCAGCAATGGCTGCCCTTCAGGTCATAGGCATAGCGCACAAAACATGTAGTGCAGATGGCTGATTGAAAAGAGACTGCCTTGAGCTGTCTTTCGGACCTGAGTATATCCAGAAGCTCAGGACCAAGTTCATCAAATCTGTGTACAAGCACTCGGCATCCATCATAGTACTCCAGAGGGACAGGGTATGTCTCTTCGGTTAGCTTGTTTAGCTTGGCTGTGTGGTGAAGCAGTTGCTTCAGGACAGGTAGAGACAGGTCATTCATGTACAAATTGATCTTGAGAAGCTGGGAGCATTGACTGAGGGCAGGCATCAAAGCACTAAATTGAGAATCCTCCAGCCGACATCCAGCCAGGTCAAGAGTTTCTAAGGTGTCTTTCACTCTCTCAAGGAGATAGCCAAGTGGCTTAATACTCCTGCCCAACATTGTGTGAGACAGGTCGAGATGTTTAAGTGCAGAAATGTTCAGGCATTGGGGCAGGTAATCCAAGTCTCTCTGTATGAGGTAAGAGAGAGTGATGGACAGGGTCTCCAAGGGCTTCTTCAGGCACTTGCGAGTAAGGACACATCTCCACTGTCTTCTCTCTCGTGATCTGATAAAAGAGTTCCCTTTCACAGGATTGACTCCGATTGACACAGGAATCCCTATTTGTCAAATCCAGCACTCTGATTTTCCCGCGGCTGGGGCAAGGCTCCTCTGTAATCAGCACATCTAGTCCATCAAGAAGAGCTTTCAAAGTCTCCAGGTGTGGGGTCTTCATCAGGACTCCTACAGGAAGGCATGTGAATGGCCAGGCAGGCACCATGGCCCTCAGGATGTTGGTCTGATTGTTCCTGAAGGCCCTCTCAAATTCTGCTGGGAACAGGAACCAGGGCCAGTCTGCAAAACCAGAAATGGCCAAGGCCTCCTTCTTCAGTAGGGTCTCGAGCGCTAGCTGCTCGAGTGTTGGTGGGGCTTGATCGCTCATTGTGACTGGTTTCAGGAATAATGATCCTGAGTTGGATACTGGTGATAGGCCTCCAAATCCAGGCAGGGAAATGTTTTGAGTGCAGGTTTCAGAGACTCTGTCTTCATTGGCAAATATTAACATGTAAGTAACAAATTGTTGCTATTTTTTTTTACCATGATGACAGAAAAGTCCATTTCAATTGAAGGATTTTTAATAAAGAAACACGCAATGATTACATATAAGTGTAAAGATAAAAATTATGTATCAGCATAAACACATCTAATGTAGGAAAGATTGTCCATGTATTTAACAATAATTTATGAAGATAAAGTGAGGATCATTCATGAGAGCTCGTAAGGCTCAATTTTAGTTCATTATCAAATAATCACTTTATTGACAATTTAAGTAGACAATTGTAGGTAATATATATTGTGGGGCTTCTCTTCCCCTCTCAGCCTGTGGTCTTCAGAGGGTAAAGAGGCAGAATAGGAGACAGAAAACTTTGTACATGGCCCATGAACATGGATGGAGATGGCCCTTCCTCCAGGAGGTAGATTTTGGTGAATCAATTCAGTTTTATTTCAGAGTATAAGGAATATGTAGGAACGGGGAGCCTGAGAACAAATGCTAATTTTCAGTGAGAGGCCTGCTCCTATCATGAGGTTCCTAAAATAAGTCTTAGTTATCATGTGTGTAGTAAGGGAGCCTTCTAGCATCAGGGTTCAAGCTAAAGATAAATCAGGCACCTAGTTTAGATAAGGGCAATTCTACAGGCCAAGGAACATTCTCTAGATGAGGTAGGCACGTAACAGGAGGAAAAGAGACTGGAGAGAAGGAACTCCACGCTGCTGAGCAATGGAGCTAAGTTGCCTGGCAATAGGGAGTCTGTGACCTCTACTGGTCAGCAAAAATCTTCAAATAATCTATCAGTAGATATTAAAAAATATAAATTACTGGTGGTGAGCTACACGAACTAAACAGGAAGAAACAGTAGTAACTATATACAGAGAACGGGAGATGAAGCATGAGATTCTAGGCAATAAACGTAAAGAAAGAGGTCAAGCTATACACCAGGACTGGGCAGAGGAAACTTAAAGAACCTATGGACAGCAGGCTGGATTTACTGAATAAATGGAAGTTTATGGAAGCTTCAGATAAACAGTTGATCACTCTTTGAGATTGTGATTCTAATATCTTCTACCTGATTACTTACATAGAAGAGTGATTTGCTGTTTTGGAAACAATTGCTTGAGCCCTTTGGACAATGTAAGGAACTACAATGAATAACTGTCAGGAGTTTTGCTGAGTCATAGGTGAAATTAAGGTGTTTCTGAGGGATGTAAAACAAAGAGGACTTTCCAGTACATAAGGAATTGGAAAGAATAGTACTTGGTGAAGGACCTGATGCAGAGAATTTTTTAAGCCAAGAACTATGAAATTTCTCTTAATTTATAATTCAAAGGATGCACACTGATCATTCTTTTTGGTGCTTGGTTGTTTCAGTTAGGCTAGTTTCATGAATTTGTCTAACATTTATTATCTATTTATCTGTCTATATATAATCTATCATCATATCATTTATCTATCATCTATCTATCTATCTATCTATCTATCTATCTATCTATCTATCATCTATCTATCTATCTATCTATCTATCTATCTATCATTTCTAAAAAAACATGCTTCAAAGACAATATTTTATACTTTTATTGCGGCAAATATTTGTTGCACCAAAATAGGGAAACAAAGCCTTTAATTACAGGAGACTAAAGGAAAGGAGGCCTTTGGTGATGTCCCTACTTCTTCTCAGGTAGACTGCAGATGCTCATAGTGGCCATAGTCTTATAGTGTGTAAAACTTGATTTCATCATGTCTGCTGTACAGACTGTTGTTGAGTCTGCAAACATGGGCTTTTCTAGTATCTCTGTGTTGTAATAGGAGCGGCAGGGCTACGTCCCCGGCACCCCTGCCGCCAGCTAGCTTATACCCCGAAATAACAACACACAAATTGTATTCATTTAAACACTGCTTGGCCCATTAGCTCTAGCCCTTACTGGCTAATTCTGATATCCCAATCAACCCATCTCTAATAAACTGTGTAGGACCGGTCTTACCAGGAAAGATTCAGCATGTCTGACCTGGCGGCTTGCTTCATCACATGCATCTGCCCAGGAAAGGGAAGCATGGCCTCTGTCTGAGGCGACTTCCCCAGAGAGGAGAGCTATCCATTACATCTCTGAGCCTACTGATCAATGCCAATACTCATATTTAGGGGTACCACATCTAGAGGTTATAGATTCAGGTGTTTCCACTCTGGAACAAATATTTCTAATTTGATATGCTTCCTGGTAAAAGGAATTTGAGATAGAAACTTTCATACCTCTCTTTATTGGAACCCTAAATTGGATTCTAGCTAGTAATATAAACTGAGGTATACTTAGATCTTCCAAAGCTAGGGTTTTACCATTTTCGTCCTTTGCTTTCCTGATGCCCCATTGAAGACACTCCTCCTCCTCTGGAATTCCAAGGACTTCCAGTAGTCCCATTCAGTTTTCATGGGTCCATTGATGGTCTTAGAGTAATCTTTATACTAATCTGTGGCACTGGATGTGCCCCAAAGTAAAGACTTTTGTTCATGTGCCTGCTAACTTGATTTAAATTATGAAAAATGGTGAATTACAAGGCTGGAGAGAGGGTTGAGTGCTAAAATTCCACAATGCTTTTACCGAGTATCCAACTTGGATCCCAGCATCCAGGCTGAATACTTCACAATGACCTGTGACTCTGACTACAGGGAATCCATAGCCTGTTTTGGAATTCACAGGGGATACAGCAGTGTAAAATGTAAAGTGGATTGACTCACTTCTGGCTTGTGAATTGATTGTAACAACCCAGACCTGATCAGATACAAGTTTTAACCACAAGAGACAAAACTGTCTCTCACCCTCATGACATTGTAACCACACGTTCTGCCAATTGGATACATTGTTTTACCTGTAGGTGTGTCTAATTAGAAAAGTTCCTTTGCAGCTTGCAGAAGTGCTTAAGCTTCTCACCATAAAGATATAGATCAAAAAGGTAATCACTACCTGTGGGAGAGATGGGAGACAGAAGGGGAAAGAGGCAAAGAACAAATTGATAACTATTGTAACCATTTTTTAGAAGTGATAACTGATTGTAACTTTGCATTCAAATATTTGAAGCTGCATAAATAAAGATAGTCTAAGCTATTTGGGGCTGCCCGTTTGAACAGCAGCAAGAGGTCACATTCATTTTGGCACTGACTCCACACATCTATCCCAGGTCCTGGAAGCCCTCTGGAGCAAGGTTTCCAGCATGATTTCATGACCACAGCATTACTGTACTGTCATACACTTGCACACATAATTAAAAATAAAATAGTAACAATATAGTAAGATGACAAATTGGAGTGATTATTTGGTGTGGGATTCCTCTCTGTATGCTGTGAAAACCATTGGTTAATAAAGAACTGCCGTGGGCTTGCACATGGACAGAAAAGAGGTAGGCGAGGAAAACTAAACTGAATTCTGGGAGAAGGAAGGCAGAGTCACGGGACTCCATGGAGCCACCAGAGAAGAAAGATTCAAGCTGCCAGCTAGAACCTTGCTGGTAGGCCACAAGCCCCATAGTAAAACATAAAATAATAGAAATGGGTTAATTTAATGTGTCAGAGCTTGCTAGAAATATGCTATAGTGATTGGCCACGTAGTGATTTTAAATAATACAGTTATTTGGGGAGTCTGCACAGCTGGGAAATGAACAAGCAGCCTCCTACCATAATTATTATAGGAGCTGTGTCTGTATCAGCAGTCAGGTAGATTTGCTTGTTTGTCATAGCAATTTTTTATAATAGATATGTATATTACATCACATATTAAAACTCGGTTTAGGGTTAAAGTCATATTTGGAATTTTACATCTAACTACATGTTTTAAAAGTTTTCCTCAGTACTTGAACAATGGTTCAGTGGTTAAAAACACTTGGCTCTTTGAGAGGACTTGACTTCTATTCTTAGTGCACACATGGCATCTCATAACAAACTATGAATCAAGTTCCAGAGAATCTAGTGCCTCTTCTGGCTTCTGCAGGCATGTAGCATGGAGATGATACATGCACGCATACAGGGCTCACACAAACACACAGGTTAAAAAATAAATCTCTCTATTTTGTTAAGATGGGATCTTATTATGTAGTCCTGAGTGGCCTGAAACACGATGTGTAAACCAGCGTTGCCTCAAACTCACAGAGCTCTGTTTGTCTGTCTCCCAGGTGCTAGAAGAGGTTGAAGGCATATGTCACTATACCATATAAACAAATCTTTAAAAAATAAAAATCTTCCTTGTAGTGTTAATATGGAAAAACATAAGTAAGTTTTTTTTTATCAACTTTTAGCTACTACAGTAAGTTTTATGAATATGCATTTTTTATTTTAATTAGCATAGGACATACATCACACAGAGGTATAATTCTTTTTAAATTAGTGTTTATTAGTTGAGAACTTCATACAATATATTTTGATTATATTCTCCAACATATCAACTTCCCCCATAATAACCATCTCCACCCTAATTCCTTCCTACCCAAAAATGATTTTCTATTTCTTTTCTCATTGGATCCAGTTTGTGTTGCCCAGCTTGGCTCGGAAGTAGAACCTGTCCTGGATATATTTGCCTGCCAAAGACCACAGCATTAAAAAAAAAAAAAAAAACTGAATCTCCTCTCTCTCTCTCTCTCTCTCTCTCTCTCTCTCTCTCTCTCTCTTCTTATCCATCTCCCTCATCTTCTTCCTCTGCTGGCTTCTCCCTCTGCTGGGGTTTTGCCTGACTCAAATGTGTTCAGATCTTGTGTATACTATCACGGTTGCTGTGAGTTCATATGTTCAACTGCCATGTGGTGTGCGAGAAACACGGTTTCCTTCATTATGTAGGTGAACCCTGCCTCTTACAGTCTTTTCATGCTCTCTTCTGTGAATACTCCTCAGTCTCCGGGGTAGGTGTGTGATATGTTTGTCTCATTTAGGACGTAGCACTCCAGTCTCTTGTTCTCTAGATGCTGACTCGTTGGAGTGTCCTGTGTTCTTTCTCATCTATTGCAATAAAAAGATTATCTGAAGTGGGTTGAAAGATCCTCTGATCTTTAAGTATACCAATAAGGCATTAAGAGTTATTTTAGTACTATGTCCATTTAGCCAAATAATGGCATTGGGTTCTTATAGGGCCTATGCCATATCTAGCCACAGATTTTTGGCTTTTTACATTGCCAAATGTAGGCTCAAGCTCAGAGAGTGAGCCTGAGAGCCAAACAGAATGTGGTTGGTCAATCCCAAGACATTTGTGCTACAATTCCCCCAGTGGTTTATCTTGTCAGGCCATTTTTTGTTGTAACTTGTAGGGCTCATAGCTGAGTGAGGTTGTGAATTTCTTTTCTCCTTTGGCAGAATACACACTTTCCAACACCAGGTAGCCATCAGAGATCAAGCTTCCAGGTGAGTATGAGATGATTTCTGTTTTTTTTTTTTTTTTTGACTCAAGATATTTTCAGCAATAGGATATTATCATGTTGTTAAGTTCTAGAGGGTAACCAAGAGTATACCTCCAAGGCCTACGTGAGCCATTATTTGCCCAACAAACCTAAAAGAGGGAAAAAAATGTTTTGCTAACATGATTTCTGTTTGGGATATTGCTCTTCCTTTGTAGGGTAAAGGTAATATTATTATGATGGGGAACCTCCTTCAGCCAATGGCCTCTGAGGTGTGTGTGTGTGTGTGTGTGTGTGTGTGTGTGTAAGCTTCTATAGTATTGTGTTTCATGTATCTTTTCAAAAGGTCTTGTAGACAGAGACTTCTTGTTTGTTTCCAGGCTGGCCAGGCATGAATAAATCACACAGAAACTATATTAATGGCAACACTGCTCAACCAATAGCTTAGGTATATTTTTACCTAGCTCTTACATCTTGAAATTTCTATTTATCTATGTATTGGCATAAGGCTGCGGCCTACTGGTAAAGTTCTGGCTGGCGGCTGGTGTCTTTTTCCTATATGGTGTCTCCTTGACTCTGCCTACTTTCTCTATATATTCTTCCAGGATTCTGCCCTGCCATAGGCCAAAGGTGTTTCTTTATTAACTGATGGTAATAAAACATATTCATAGCATAAGGAGGGGATTCCCACATAAAGATCTTTAGTATTTATTTTCTCTTTCCATAGTCTCCTTTTAATCCATTCTCCTTCCCCCATACACCACTCCAATCCTACTTGACTGTTCCTGTCCCACTATTTCCCTTCAACCCTTTATATCACTTTTTCCTGGCTCCCCTCCTTCAAAAGCCCCTTCTTCCACTTAACTCACTAAATTTCTGACCTCTATTGTTATTCTACTTGGAATAGATGAAGCTGAAGATTCAAAGCTAACATCCAGAAGTGGGAGAAAATGTGAAATTTTTCTAGCTCCATCTAGGTTGCTTCACTAAGGACGATTGATTGTAGCACCATCTATTTAAATGTGGATTTTATAATTTTGTATTTTTTAATAAAAGCTAAATAATATACCATTGTGTGAATATATGACATTTTCATCATCCATTCATTAGTCGATGGGTATATAGGCTGCTTTCATTTGGCAGTTATTGTGTATAGGGCAGGAATCTCTGTAGATACAAAATCTTTTGAGTATATGCCTAAGACTGTACACCCAGATCATGTGGATCAGTTGTTTTTAGTTGTGTGTATTTTTTTTTTTTAAAAAAGAACTTCACACTGATTTCCCTAGTGGTGGTGCAAGTTTGTGAATAAATGTTCTCCCTTCCCCACAGTCTCTCCAGCATCTCTTGTCATTTGTCATTTGCTTCTTTAAACTTGGCAACTCTGAGTAAGATGAAATCCCAAAGTAGCTTTGTTTGTATGTTTGCTTTGCTCGATTTTGTTTTTGACACAGGGTTTCTCTGTAGCTTTGGAGCCTGTTCGGGAACTAGCTCCTGTAGACCAGGCTGGCTTCGAACTCATAGAGACCCACCTGCCTCTACCTCCCGAGTGTTGGAATTAAAGATGTGTGCCACCACCCTAGTTTATCTAAAAGTAGTTTTACTACTTTGCAAAGACATTCTACAGATGCCAACAGTGAGTGGCTGAAGAAATGAAGTGATAATGGAAAAGACAAAGACTGATTTATCTCTTTAGTTTGATAGAAGATAAAACACAAGCAGCCAAGGGCAAATTCATTTCAAGAGCAACCCAAATTTGTTTTACTTTCTTTACTTTTAATTGACTGAGATGATTGATTTAACCCTAGGCATGGCTTTTTTTTTTTGCGGGGGAGGGGCAGTCAAGTGCCAAACTCAACAAAATACGTGTCGCTGACTCTATTCCATGCTTATTCTGCAGGATAATTGTACAGTTCTTTTGTTCACACATGTTGACACAACAGTGAAATTAGCCCTTCAATTGCTACTTTCTTCATAGCAATTTGCATAGCATTAACAATAAAATGACTTCACTTTTAGAGCAATTTCTTTG
This sequence comes from Alexandromys fortis, assembly GCF_014885135.2. Taxonomy (NCBI): domain Eukaryota; kingdom Metazoa; phylum Chordata; class Mammalia; order Rodentia; family Cricetidae; genus Alexandromys; species Alexandromys fortis. Next base: position 2,114,327 of record NW_026068062.1, on the reverse strand, counting down.
GCAGTCAACCCAATGTAATTAGATTTCTCCCCGAGGAATACTGTCAGTCTTTATTACTAGGTAATTAGCTTACAATATGATATTAAACGCTAAAAAAAAATCAACCACATGATTTCCTGTTTAGGACTTAAGTTAAAATTCATAATACTCAGAAATGAAATGTGTAAGGAACACACAGTCCCAATCGAAATCGGTTATCAGCTTTTATTCTTTTTGCCAAGAGTGCATTTTGCATTTATTACAAAAGAGAATGCATATTGTTCTCTTAGAAGAGCATATAACTCCTGTGAGAGACATTTATAAAATCTAATAAACTCTTCTGTGGTACTTGTAAATCACTATAAACTTGACATTATTCCAAAGATGGATATGATTTAGCAGAACTTAAGAATACTGAGATCATTCCTTCAGCATTGTTTGATTGTATCGAAAACGATTGTGAGACATGAAATTAATATTACTAATCAATTCACAAGATTGCACTTTTGCAGACTATGTGGTGTCCATTTGCTATTTTTTAAGTTTACTTTATTATTTTTACTAACAAAGCATTTAAACACCTTGCTAATTCAACAGGAAAATGATCATAATCTGTATTTCATTCTTCAACTATAAAATTATATAAACAATATTTGAGTTTAATCAGTTGTTTTATAAAGATGCTGAACTGTATCGTTGACTGAGACTGGCTGTAAGCCTAAGAATCAGAGGCTGTTAGAGCTAGAAGATCACAAATCCAAGGGTTGTTTAATGAGGCCATTGTGAGAAGGAAAGGCTAAAGCTGAATGGGATCAGAAGATCATGAAAGACATCCTGAAGATGTGAGTCCCTTGGTCAGTAAAATGGTGTACCTGGGGCATGCCTGAGTGGAAAGGGCTCCTCAGAACCAAAACAGCCAAAGGCAGAAGACTCTCCACCTTCCTAAATTCCATGTTCACTTATCTACTAGTATTGTTCTCACTGCCTACCATACAGTCAACCCTTGACAACTCTCACTAGACTTCTGTGGTTCAGATATGATGGAAACTGAAGCCTTGACTCTTGATACCATGACAGGGAAGTGGACGTTATTATGACTTGGTAGACGGAAATTCATCTCAGCATGTCTGTATTGATGCCAAGAACCCTGAATCTTCTGTTCATGGGAGGAAAACTGTAGGTGCTTGCCGTGGTTACGAGGCTTCCTGAATTTACCTGTGAGATGGCTGTATCTGAGTGTTTGCAAACTGTGACTTACGTTTTAACAAATTAGAAAATACTTTAGTATATCAATATTTATACATAGCCTCAGTCTCTAATGCCTTACCATTTGTCAATCAGTAGCCTATACCGAAAATTTCATTGTAAGAATCAGAAAGTCCATGAAAGCTCACCCATAAAATACAAACAGTTAATAAATACTAAAGCCAATGTGCCTAGAGACTCGGAAACACCTTTTCCAATTGTTTCATTTTATGATCTCAACAGCCTCATGCTTTCTTTAACTGGCAAAGTTGAAAGCCTGCATTTTCATCTTCACTGTGTCTAAAAGATGGGTACAGTACTGAACAGTACTAAAGAAGAAGGTTATGGAATGAGGCTCCAGAGGTGCCATGATTCATTCCTGCCTTCTGGTTACTAGCTGTTTGACAATAAGGCAACATAAAGATCTCAATGAATTCATTTATTAAAAAAAGAATAGCAGATAGGCAGGTCCTTTCCTGGGAAGATTACTTCACATGCTCTCACCATTCATTCCTTGGTTTCCTGTAGTCCTTTGTCTACGGCTGAGGTCTCTTGTCTTTTCCCCTTCAATGTTAGCATTTTATAGTGTTGTCCTCATTCGGGTAATGTTTAGCCAGCCTAGTTGGTAACATTTCATGGTTGTATTTTCTGACATTTCCAGGAAACATGATCTCATAGCTGATTTCCTTTTCCTGTGGCTCTTTTAGTCTTTCTGGCTCCTTTTCTGCACTGATCTTTTAGCCTTAGGTACAGGTGTTGTAGATGTTTCAGTTGGGACTGGATCCACAACTCTGTAATTTGGTTGATTTTTGTTTCGTATAATGCTCTTCATCTGTTACAAAGATACGTCTCCTTGGTGTGAGGCAAGAATTGCATTTTTTTTGTGGGGATAAGGACAAATGATTAGCATGTAGTTAGGGATGATATTGTTTAGTGAAGTGACATTTGTGTGTGCCTTCAGTGACATTTCAAGTTCAGGGGCATTCGTGGCTCATCTACCTGATAGTCTGACTGATGAACACACGTTTACAATACTTCCAAGAAAACTTTGAGTATATCATTCTTACCACTCAGATCTATATGACAGATTATCCCAACCCCTGTAACTGATAATACAACTGTGTCAAAATTAGGGGTATATAGGAGTATACAGTCCTATATACAATATCGATATTGTATATAGATATAAACAGTATACAGAATGTGCAATTTCTCTCTAATAGTTCTTTCATTCAAAGTTGATTACTAAGCAGAAATAAACTGAGAAAACAGAATTCGTCATTTTGTGTAGTTGGAGACAAATCTGTGCCTCTCCCTTCTTTGAATAATTATATTTCCTGTTTCTAGAAACTACAGTCAATCATGTACTTGATACAACAGAAAATCCTATTGATGAACAATGACATTAGTGAGAGACACCTTAAGGTGAAAGAGATTTCTTTTTTTATTTTTTAGATATGTCTCATGTAGCCCAAACTAACCTTAAACTACCATGTAGCCTATGATAGCCTTGAAATTTAATCCAGATGCTTGGGTTATAGGTATACACCAAATGTCTGGTCTTTATGTAGTGTTTGTATGGAACATGGGCATTTGTGAATGTTAGGTAAGAACTCTGCTAACTGCAGTGCCTCCCCAGGAAAGAAATGTGACTTTTGAGTAGTAGGACCCAAAGTGCTTTAGTACTGTGATGTCATCTGACACATGCACACACACAGACTTCTGTATTCCTCTGTCGAGAAAACAAAACTTTCCCCACTTTTTAGTTCCTTGTTTACACTGGACTTAGAGACAAATTCCTAAACCTGAGAAGAAACACAGTAAGTTCAGATTAGAGCATAGCAATCGCTGGCTCTCCCAAACAGTCATTTCCAGTAATTAATTACTCTTGGCAATATTTCACAACTGCCTATGATAAGATGAGGCCAGAAGCACATGTGGGGTTGCCCCCAACAGAGCAGATCCTCAGTACAGTCAGTATAAATTCAAGGCAAATACAAAAACGACTTCAAAGTATCAGGGAACACCAAAATGTCAGGAAGATTAAAATACAAAACCAATCAAGCAAAGGCAGAAAAACAATTAGAGTCACTTATAAATCGTTTGAACCACAACAATTACCATCTCAAAAGGATCTCCCAAACATCACAGAAACCCACAACTCCTATGGGGTGCCCAACACCAGCTGATACACCCACAACACAACACCTATGCATAAGGCTCAGATATGGCACTTAGATTTTTTTGGGGGGGAAACCAACAGCTGTATATAGAAACTAAAAAGTGGAGAATGTTTCATTTACTATAACCCGAGACTATCATGGGCTCCATGGTAGTTTAAGTCTAGTTTGGGATACATGAGATGTATTTAAAAATAACATAAAAAAAGAACCCATCTCTTTCATTTTAGGGTGTGTCTCACCAATGACAGTATTCCTCAATAGGATTTTCTAGTACACCAAGTACATAATTGATTGTCATTTCTAGACACAGTGAATATAATCTTTCTGTAGACCTCAAGTTCCCTAGACAATCAAAGGACTTGGCCATATCTTAAATTTGCTTTAGAGGGGTTTGTGCAGGAGTTGCAGCATGAATGTTGTTTATACACGTGTAACACCCATTCCTACCCTATATACATGCATGTCTATATTTTATTTTGTCCTCTAGAAGGAGGTACTTTTTCAAGTTAATATAGGGCGCAGTGCACTTCAAGTATATACACATTAAATATTCATCATTATGAGCTCATTTAAAATCTGTGTTTTGACATAACTGAATAGTAAGTGGGGGATTTTTAAAACGAAGGACAGACATTTCAGTACAAACAGCTCTGGCTTGTTCCTCTGTGACTCAGTTGTGTGGGGAAGTATATAATACTTATACACGAGGAATATTTATAATCAGTTTTGTGAAATGATAACAGCTACAGGGGCTTACATTTTTACAAAATAAAAATATTTAAGTCCTTGGTAACATGCAAACTAGGGAGCACAACTGAATATTTCATACTTAAAGACTCAAAATACTGAATGATGATAATGGGTAATGTGAATGAATGAGAATAAAGGGTATTCTAAGGGTTCTACTTAACTAGAACTTCAATGAACATCGAATCAAGGCATGTGTTAATGGGTTAGCATAGGAAGAAACTGTTCCATATCATACAGCTATGGAGTGGTGGACAGATTTAAGGTTCAAAAATTAAATCCACAAACACAGCAGTCTAGTGCATATGCTTTTCACTGGAGGTTCTGCTCATCCATCAAATTTCTCTACCCTCCCCACTATTAGTCACTTGGCGATAGTTGGAATCATCACCACTGTTATTTAGCATGCCCTGTAGTTTAGATCATGGCTTCCCATGTGCTCCTTTAACTATCACATTATGTACCTTCCTTTAATCTACTCCAGAGGTAAATGTTCAGTCAAGAGTGTCTGCCCTGGAAGTGTAGTTTAGAGGAAAAACTTCTTTGTCTGCTATGCGCAAGACTTTAGTATTAATTTTCAGCATAGTAAGATCAATCATTGATCAATCAATCGTTTTACTTAACACTGAGACTAAAATATATGTCAGAGGCTTTAATGAGATAAATATGTAATCTTTAATTTCTCAATATTATAAATCTAACATGAGCAATCTGGATCCTGAAACCACTACTTTCTTCATAGGAGGATGATATCCTTGCCATGTCTATATTTAGAAAATTGCTTTTACTGTCTAATGGTCCTACACAATGGTGATCTCTGCCTCTTTCAAAAAGACCATGGAACCCCTCAAGAATAGACAAGTACTCCCTCAACCACTAAGGTTATGTGGCCAGTAATTTTAACCTAATCTGAAAGTTTAATTTGTCATGTTTTAGGACTAACCATAGTCAAAGGATGCCAAGATTCAGAAGAGCATACATTAGGATTTGCTATTCTGATTAGCCTTATTTTCTTGAACTATGACTGATTTCCTGATTCTACAAAGAATCATCCGTTCAGACAGAGTTTGAATCCCAGTTGTAGCATATAAGAGATGTGTCACTTAGCATATTAATAGGACTCTCTGTTTCTAAACTTCTGTCAAATGAACATAAAAACAAGCTTCTTTGATGTCAATTGGAGTAAAATGTGTTAATCTCTTCAAATATTGCTTCCTGTCTAACAATTATTATATAATTCTCAGCTAAAATTAAGATTTTTTTCTCCTTTGATGACATACAAATTTCAAATCTTCACTATTACATAAACCATATATATGATATTGATCTAAGATACATCATTATATGAATTTTGTATTACTTTTAATTCTGAGTTAAATCTAATGCTTAAAAAGAAGCAATTACTACATGTAAAAATATTTATCACACCGTGCAGTGGTGGTGCATGCCTTTAATCCCAGGTGTATCTTTGTGAGTTTGAGGTCAGTCTGGTCTACAAGAACAGGTTTCAAAACTACAGAGATACCCTGTCATGAAAAAACAATATATATAAATATATATGTATATGACATGCATCTATCACAATACCTGCTTGTCAAAGAGAAGTACAGAGACTTAAAAACATGAAATGAAACTTTTATGTGCACACACATGCACACATAAACATATATAAACATGCTTGCTTGTGTACACACACACAGGAGACAGAGTTCAGAAAGAAAGACTGATTGTTAGGAGGATCAGCAGGCATGGAAGAGCTAAGGACGTTTCTAGTCTGGAGTGTTGGCAAAGGAGCTCCACCCCTAAGGACAGAGACCAGATCTGGGTAGGACTCATGTGCTGACAAGTACAATAGAGTTGTGCTTACAGAACAATACACAGCTGTTTTTACATAGGAAGGTGGGTCTCTATGAAGTCTAGTGTTCATTGTAGTCCCATGATTGCTTTAAACACACACACACAAAAATACACATGCACATACGCCTTGCTGCACACACACACACATGCCTGCCTGTACATACATGCATACACACACGTGTGCACACACATACACATGCATACACACACGTGTGTGCACACACAAACATGTGCATACACACATGCACGCCTGCATACACATACATGCGTGTGCGCACATAAATGTATGCACAACCCTAAGCGATGCTTTTGTGTGGGTGGTCGAAAGAAGAAAGCAGCAGAACTGTGCAGTTGAAGATGGCCAACAAGATTTCGCAAACTACCAGACAAGGACCCCAGCCACTACCTAGGAGGTAGGTAAGCTGCCTAACACAGACCCAGTTTGTATTCTTGGGTTTCTGGTCTAAGCAGTACACACTCCTCCTCTTGCTGTATATATGGAACAACGAATGGCTAGACTGAACAGCACACAGATGCCCCTTACTGATTCCCACCCTACTTTCCAGACGCCTGTCAAATAGCTGCCATAATAAAAGGGTTTCATTCAAGTTGCTCCTTTTATTGGGGCTTCACGTAGTGGAGAAGAAGTGTCCTTTGTCAGACTGATCCCAAATCACAACCTGGCTGTCATGGCACGACATGAAAACTTTAGACAAGGAAAATTGTTGGAAATCTTCCAGCCTGAGTTTCTTATGTGTGCCAGTGGGAAAAAATGCCCAATTGGCTGAGAATTACAGGTTTGGAGTCCATCTGTGCAACACATCTAAAGTGTCAGACTATGAAGACCTCAGATGTGCCATCTTCTCTGTTCTTAATTCTTACAACAGTGAAATTAATGCCCAAGTAGGAAGAAGACCAGTGTTTTCCATGGCAATGAGCCTGAGTATATGCATGCATATAATTCTGTATATATTTCAAGAAGCAGTTTCAGTGACATATATCTATATATTTTTTATATATTTATGTAAGTATATAAAGGGTCTATACATGTATAGTAGCTGCTAATGGTAATTTCCATAATCTGAAAACCATACTTGTAGAGTAGAAGAATTTTCTGATGGATTTTATTTGTCTATAAGACTCCAAGTTTTGAATTTATAGGAATTTACAAACACTCAAAATTATATACTTTAATCTCTAGGCTATAGTGTCCACTATGTAGAATTTATATGTATATAAACTTGTCAGAAGGGAATCTACATCTTTTTTCTGTATGGAATTCTCAATTTTGACTTTGAAATCCTTAACAAATTCTAAAGAATTCTGATTATCAGACTTTTTTTAATAAATAGCTGCTAAAGCTAGACATGGTAGTGCAAACCTGGGATCCTCATTAATAAGGAGGTGGTTATAGGAGAATAGCAACTCAAAGCCACCTTTTTATTCCTGGAAAAGTTTGATGGCAACTTAGTCTATGTGAACTGTGCCAAGAGAGAAACAGATGTCAGGAAAACACTCAAAGCTGATTCTGAGCCACAGTTGTCTTTAGAATAAAACCTCAGCACACAGTTAAAGAGAATGCTCAGCGTGCCTCCTTTTCTTAATGCATGGATGAGCTTAAGTTTGGCGTATGAATGTGAGTTACCTAGATGAGCAGAGTGGAGTCATAGCTGTCAGAGGCTGGGTGCCACTGTCTTCTCCCTTCAACTTCCTGTTTGTGCATACCTGTAAATATGCACCCAGATATTTATGAAAAGTTGTTGTGATCTTAGAGAAATATATGCTAACATAGTCTTAGACTCACATCTACAAATGCAGCTAAATAATGTGGAAAGCAGAAGGAAGGTTGCGAATGTCTCACAAATTAGCAGTTGACAATGCAAAGTGCCAACTACTGCTAGTTTCATTTACTGTAGTGAATGATGTATATATTTGGCAGACTATGACTTACCATCTGGTCTGAGAAACATACAATTCATTCACACAACTAGATTTTCTTAAACTTTTATGTTGCTGTTAGTTTAGAATGTCTTGGAAAGCTTGCTTGTAGAGGCATCATTTAAATCTCTTTACATTGAACTATTGACTCTGGATAGGTAATGCAGCTAGACATTTCTGAATAACAAATTAGAAGTTTTGATTTTCAACTGAAAGAGAAAAAAAAATGGAGGCTAGACTATTTGGGCAAGGAAAGGTGTTAGGAGCTGTGAACCCTGCAGATACTGAATTTCTGGTAAACAACTTGTAATGCCCGCAGCTGCTCTGAGCACGAGACCCTCAGGCGTTCCTAATGGCAGGGCAGTGGTTTCTGGTGGGTTTGACTGGGGTGTGGCTATCAGTTAAGGATCTCTATATAAGCAGCTCTGGTACACAGTAAGGAGGGCATTTCTGTTTCAAGGATGACCTGTATCTCTGTCTGTGAGTCTTTGTGTGTTTCAGTCTCCAGTCCCTTGCCCAGTCCACAAGCTGTGTGGTAGCACGTAGAGCGCAGACAGCCACGGTGCACTGCAGAAATGGACCAGCAAGAGAGGGTGACTGGGGACAGGGGAAAGTGGTGTGTGGGGTGAATAAGAACAAGACATAACAATAAATATATGTGATAAATGCCAATGAAATGAATTATAACTGCCCTCTCATTTCCTTTCTCCTTCTGACTATAGAGATGGTTGAATCCATGGCTCATGCCAATAGACAGGAGAAACCGACTTGAGCTTATTATCAACATTAACTATAGTCTTGTGTGTGGGTGAACATATTCTATTCAATATCACTCTCAGACACAGAGTGGGAAGGCCGGACTGTTGTTACCACACATTGCAACAGGATAGACAGATGTGAGGATGCTCTGAATCCATGGAAGGAGGAGTATTATGAAGTCATAAGAAGTTTATGAATATTGTTTCTTTCCTGAGAAAAAGTTATGGGAAATATCCCCTTACGGTGTTGATATAAAGGTGAAGGAGCAGACAGAGGCCAGAGCTCCACAGAAAATTCCACAGAGCATCAACAGTTTCATCCCATAGGTTTGGAAAACAAAATGAATTTGAACCAATCTCCCATCAGAATTATGATGGAATGGATGTGTAGCTATGGACACCAAGCATCTCCCATTTTCCAACCTATCTGTCAGTTCGCGGAGTGTCAAATGACATTTTTTAAATATATATAACGCCATTCTGAATCTTGACACACAGTTCTAGGATGTTGAGACAGAGGGAAAGGTAGAAGTGAGTACCTGAGGGATTTTCTTAGCTATGAGCAAGCTTAAAATATGCTGCTCCTCTCCAGCATATAAGGGGCTGCAAGAGGAGCCGTTCTTCATAATTGTGTGAAGATGAAGTTAAAAAAATAAAACTAAGAAAAAAATGTGTCAGTCTGTACTTCAGCCATAGCCCTGTCCTGGGGACTTGGATGTTGACGTCTGAATGTATGCAGAGAACTCTGCTAATTACTGGCTGGGCTTTGCAGCCTATCCTGTAGCATGGGAATAAAACCCTGATTAAAAATGAGTACCCTGAAGGCCACTCAGTTAACTCACTTGTGGTCAGGAAATAAAATTTGAAAAATGTCACTCTAGCTGGAACTCTATTGAAACATTTCTAACTTCTCGTAATTGAAATACAGAAATTGACTGTCTAGGGCAGAAGAGAAATAGCTGATTCCTGAAAATAGAATTTCAATGAAGAAGCACTGGTAAAATAGTCTGCATCAGTGACTCTTCTGCTGGCCTGAGCTGGCAGCCATGGAGAAGCCTGCAGATATGAACCACTATCACACATACACAGTCTACTGAAGGGAGTCTTCCAGAACACCCTCACCTAGTGTCAATTCAGACCTAAGCAGAAGAGAATGATGAAATCTCTGTAAATGTTATATTCATCTCCTGGGGCCTCTTTGAAGTCTAGAACTATATAAGACTTTTAAGATGTAAACAATTGCGTGCAAATCTCATGACTTACTAACAAATTATGATAGAGAGAGAGAGAGTAGAGCAGAGATTTCTTGTTAGTTTCCCGTCTGCCTGCACATGAATAATCACACAGAAACTATTTTAATTACAACACTGGCCTATTATCTCAGGCTTCTCACTAACCCTTAAACTTTAACACATTTCTATTAATCTGTGTATCACCACAGTGTTACAGCCTATCAGTAATTTTCCAGGGCATCTGTCTCCTTCGGCAGCTACATGGTGTTCTCCCTGACTCTGCCTACTCTCTTTATATCTCTATTCTGATTTTCCACATGAATTTACTAAGCCATTGGCTGAAACAGCTTCTTTAGTAACCAGTGGTAATACAACATATTCATAGCTTACAGAGGAGGATCCCACGTCAAGAGAGAATGTGAATGTCATCCGAACCTGAATGTAACCTGAAGGACGTTCAGATGGAGAAGGATGGTAGACAAAGAGTAGCAGATGGCAGTCGGTTCTGGAGAGATTTCCTAATTATGCAGTGTGTGGACCATGTTCAAACCCCAGCACCCACAACTCATCACATGTGGCAATTCCACATAAGCTCATCACTCAAGACAGAGACAAGACCCTCAGGTTGAGCTGGCTAGCGAGCCTAGCTCGAACATGCCAGCTGAATTCAGGTAGGCACTGGGTTCAGCAAGGGACTCCTTAATAAAGCAGACAGAGATTAAGGAAGTCTCCCATGTCATCTCGTTCCTTCCGTATACATACATGCACTCAAATATTCACATGCGAGCACACACCTGAACAGGCAAACAAGCATGTACACAGGCAAACCACACACACATATGCAAAAAGTGAAAAAGAAGCCAGATAGCAATGGGAGAAAATGAATAGCAAGGGGGAGGAGAGGGGCCACTCATGAGCTTGCAACACTGTCTGGTAGTAAGGGTTGTTGCATGGTTTGACTCATTCATTCAGGGATGTATTGGTAAGCTTGGACTGGGTCAAACAATCTATTGTTGTGTTTTTAAAAATATTTTTCACCATTGGCTTGATTTGTATAGTTGCTTTTTAGAGTTTTAGCTTTTCTTTCTCCTTTTCCTTTTTACCTATTTAGTTTCTATTACTCTGGCGAGGTCTCACTATGTTGGCCTTCAATCCCTTACCCGTCTGCTTAAGTTCCTCAGATTTTGGGTTGCTGGCATGTGGCACCACACCTGGTCTTCACTTTTTGTTGTATACATTTAAGGTATACAATTTGGTATGTGTGTGTGTGTGTGTGTGTGTGTGTGTGTGTGTGTGTAGCAAGAATGATCTTAATAATAAAAACCCAGAGTCAGATACAGTAGTTAATGCTGAAGATCAGAGAAGAAAAGATCCCAGCCACTAGAGCGTTCTTTCACCTCTACCTCAGTCCGAAGGGCCGATCCTGTCCTCAGATTGCCTCTCCGGACTGCATCTGTCTCCACCCAACCTCAGACTCCACTGAGCTCCTGTCTCCTATCACCTTATACTCCTCTCTTTGCCCAGCCATATTACTCCTGTTTCCACATCCTTAGTGTTGGGATTATACGTATTTCATCCCAAGTGCTGGAATCACCATTGTGTGAGCTCTGTTTCTTTTTTAAACACTACTTCCCTGGTCTCTAGTGGCTTGGCTCTGTACTCTGGCCTTCAGGAAAGATTTATTTGTTAAAACATAAATGTTAAAATATAAACTCTGTTAAATATTACTGTGTGTGTGTGTACATTTTGAAATAATAACCATATTGGAGATAGAGTAAAATATCCAGCTCACCACCTTGCATACTTGATCTTTATGGCATTGCTCTTAATGCTGAGAATATCTGGTACCTATCTTTAAGTAAGTTTCATTTATATAGTATATTATTACCCATAGTGAGTACATTCAGAAATATTCATCATGCTTGCTGACCTTCTTTGCTATTTGAGCAATCATTTGCCTCCTCCCAAATGCTAGGCACTGGTATCCATCTTACCATTCTTTGCTTCTGTGAGTTTTACTCTTCATAGGTGGATAAACTCATACAGTCTTTATGTTTCTGTATTTGTATTGCCGTCTTTAGAAAAACGTCTTTTGTGTTTTTCCATGTGACTAATGGCAGGTTTTCCTGCTTTCAAATCCAATGCTTAATGTACAGTTTCGTAGGTGTGCACATATACAGATATACGTTTACATATGTGCAGTTTTCTTTATACTTTCTATATATTTGCATATCTTGTCTAGTATAAACAATGCTGCAATAAAACTGAGGATATAATCACACCTAGAGTCAGAGATTCAGGTTTTAGTTCTTGTTGATGTGGTCTTGCTGAATCATAGACCACGGTGGACCAAATGTTTGGCCCCAGAGTTCACACATTGGAAATTTAGTCACCAAATTCATATGTTACTAATATGTGGAGATAGGAACTTTGTAAAGTAGGCCATGTTGTACAGGGCCATTATGGTGGAGTCGTCACAGTAGTTTTATAAGAAAAGGAAGAATGATCCAAGTTGACTTATTCCTCTCCTTTCTGTGGATGATGCCCAGGGCATCACTGTGAGACAGCAAGAAGTCCCTGGTCAGATGCCAGAACCTTGAAAATGGAATTCACAGTTCATAGAAAAGTTAGAAATTTATTTTCTTTATTAATTACCAATTCTGTTGCATTTGTTTTCATAGTAGAAAACAGAGTAAGATATATGGTGGGACTGTTTTAATTATTTTTAGCCCTATTAAGATAAAATCTCCATTATCTGTACTCGCTATCCTACCTTCCACCAACCTCAAGCAAGGATTCTGGCTCCTCCACACACTCATTAGTCTCAGTGTTTTAATATATTCATTAAGAATAGCTATTTTGATTCAAAAATCATTGCAGTGGATTAACATCTTCAACTAAAGTTCTGAAACAGTAATTCACAAGGGAAAGCATGAGAGAAAATCTGTTTGATAGGTGCTGCCCATAATTGCCTAGGTATAACAAGAACTTTAGCAACAGAACAAAACAAATGAGTTTCATCAAAATATTTTACACACAAGAAAAAAAAAGTCAACAATGATAGACAGTTGTGGAATCATAGGAAACCTTTGAAGAACATATATTTGACAAGGGTGAAATATACATGCAGAACTCTACAGCTAACTAGTTAGAGGGAAAAGAACAAAGTAAAAAGCCATACAGTCAAAGAACTAGAATTAGAGATGGACAACTGCCAACATCTCAGCTTAGGGATTCATACACCCGAGGGGAAACTCACTGCTGTTCTTAAACTAAGGTGACTTTTTATCAACTGCCTTATAAGTATCTAGGATTATAGCCATAGCAAAAAGTTACTGTGAGCCTTAATCAGAGAAGCCTCTCTTTGTAGGTGATAGTGGATTCATGCAGACTTAAGACTGAGGAATTCAGAGAATTAGTAATGGTTGAGGAGCCATCCCTCACCAAGATATTTATACTACTCTTTTCAAGGTTCACACTGCCCTTCGGAAGAGGGGTGGGGAGAATGTAGCTGGAAGATATTTTGAATGACTGCACAATGATATCCTCTAGGTATGACATCAGCATTGCAATCATGAAGGCTTTACCTCTGTGGTTACCTGATGAGCACACTACTGCCTCTGTTACCTATCCTTCATGGAGAGAGAAAGGATTCACGGCATCCTACCCATTACTCCTGAATGCACAGATTCTAGGAATGAAAAGATCATTGTCTTTTTTGTACTGCTACCACTGAGCACCAGGGGTAAATCTAAACCCATGGTCCTAAAGATGGATCAACTCTGTGAGTCACAAACCAAAACGAATGTGAGAAAGAGATTTGTCATGAAGGAAGTAGGTAGAGTGAGATGAAGAGAGACAAGAGAGTAGGATGTGAGTGCAATCAGTACAAACTTGATACACGTATGAAAATGTCAAAAATAAAAATTAATTAAAAATGATGTGGAAGGTAATTTTCTAAGGACGACATACAAATGGCCAAAAGATACATGATAAGGTTTTCAGATTTGCTGGTTGTCAAAACAATGTTAATCAAAATTGTAATGACAACTATGTCTATTTTGATTTATGTAGAAGGAGATGCAGGCCTGTTTTTTGTCCCGCCCGGCTTGAGCACAGCTAGCTTAGCCCCAAAATAATTACATGGAAAGTGTATTCATTTAAACACTGCTTGGCCCATTAGCTCTAGCCTCTTACTGGCTAACTCTTACATCTTGATTGACCCATTTCTATTAATGTGTGTAGCACCACGAGTTGGTGACTTACCAGGAAGATTCTAACCTGCATCCATCTCGGAAAGGAGAGCTATGGTGTCTGCCTCATTGCCCTCTTCCCAGCATTCTGTTCTGTCTTCCCTGCCTACCTAAGTTCTGACCTATCAGGTCAAGCAGTTTTCTTTATTAATTAACCAATGAAAGCAACAGATATATAGAAGACACTCCTACATCAGATTTAAAATTTTATCTATATGATCATGCATTTTGGTTTGTACCAAAGCACGTGTACATTTGTACATTAATCTGGTGGACAGAATTCAGTGTTGGGTATTTTCCTCAATTACTCTTCACCATATATTTTGAGACAGGGTGTCTCACTGTACCTGGAGCTCAATGATGTGGCTAGACTAACTACCCAGTGAGCCTTAGGGATCCTTCTATATTGGTGTCCTCAATGCCAGTATTATAAGCCTTTCTTGTGGTCAGAGTGTTTACATCAGTGTTAAAGACAAAAATTAGGTTCTCATACTTATAAGTCAAACACCTTTTTAATTTTCTTATTTATTTAGAAGTTAAAGCTCAGATATTGGCATTCTGGAAAATTAGTCTTTTGATATTTGAATCTGTCTGCCTTTTACTTACTCATACTCAAATTTTTATGTTCTTTTCCCGTTTTATTTTGAAATATCCAAATTAGCAATAGCAATAGAATTGTTACTCTTAGTTTAAAATAAAATAACATGTCTAGTGGTGGTATGTGTACTTTTAATCCCGGCTCCCTCAGAAGGCAGAGGCAGATAGACATGTGTGAGTTTGAAGCTAGCTTGGTCTATAGAGCTAGTTCTAGTACTGTGAATGCTACACAAAGAAGCCCTGTCAATAATAATAATAATAATAATAATAATAATAATAATAACAACATAATTTTTTGCTCCAAGATCAAACATTTCTTCCTCCAAATCCTAAACCATTATCTCTTTTAAGAAATGGATAACTCGGAGGCTAATGCCATATCTAATTCAAGAGTCTTCAGAGAGGCTTCATCTATCAACTGGTAAAAAAGGATACAGAGACCCAGAGTCTGCCATTAGGCTAAGCTCTGGGAATCCTGATGAAGGGAGGGAGGAGCGATTGTCAAAGCTATCACAGTAAAACCCACAAAATCAACTAACCTAGGCTCATAAAAGCTCACAGAGATCAAAACAACAAGAGAGCCCGCATGAAACTTACAGAAGTCTTCTGCTTATATCTGACAGTTGTTTAGCTCGGTCTTCTCGTGGGACTCCTAACAGTGGGAGCAGAGACTATCTCTGACTTCTTTACTGACGTTTAGGACACTATTCCTTATACTGGGTCACCATGCTTGTCCTTAATGCAAGGCGAGGTCTCACTACAACTTGATTGTTGGGACTAATTGTGTCCTAGCCTTCAGCTGCTCTTTCCTGCTAGCGCCTTCTAATTGAAGTTACTAAAGGCAGTGCTTTGCCTAGAGGATCGGAGGATGGGATTTTCACCTGTTGCCCATTGACGGCTGTGTATTTAAGCCTCCATGGTGCTATTAAAGAAGGGCTTTTGTACCAGCGATTGGAGGTCCGTGTGTTGGTCTGTCTCTGCGTGTGTTTCTTCAACCTCCAGACTCTTGCCCGAAGCTCGTGAACTGGGTTCTAGCGCATAGAACGCAGACTGGGGGTCGCAGTGCGCGGCATTTGATATTTCATGTTTTCAGATATCCATGGGAAGTCTGTCCTTTGCTGAATAGCAATGAAGGAGGAGTGGATTTGGGGAAGAGGCAGAGGCTAGGTCTTGGGAAAGGGACTAGGAGGTGAGGAGGGAGGAGAAATTGCAGTCAGAATACAAAATAAATAAATAAATGAAATGTTTGAACTCTATTTTCCACATTACCCACTTCATTGATTGTCTATGAAATTTATGTATTGCATTACATTTTGGTGTTTTAGTAAGGGAAATATTAACATTAATATTAAGTATATATATTTAACTACTATTTTAACTCCTAGTAATGTTTCCATTTCTTGTGAATTTGACTATTTAGAGAGAAAGAAGTGGGAATATTTGATTTTTGACAATTAATTATACCACACACAAGATGCTGACCAAATCAAACTTTGATGCTTAAATTTTTCAATATTTTTCACTTTCATATTTTTTCAGTAAACAAAACATTAATTACTATTATAAGAAGTGTTAAGTTAGTATAATTAAATAGTGATATTTGGTTTGTTTTCTAGAATATTTTTGCTACTATGGCTAGGGGCCTTTTGCACTGAAGGAAATATAGTCTTCTGAGCTTCATTGATTGTTAGGAGGGAATTAATTATCAAAATTACAGCCAGGGATAGACATCAAGGCCTTAAAATTAACATACCAGTTTTTTATTTTGTGGCATTTATTTTAGAGTGCAATATATAAATCATTATAAGTACTGTAAACATTTTATTAAGATGATTATTTGAAAAAGATGTTTCAAGGTTTTGTCTCCATATTTATCTCCTAATAATTAAAGTTTAATTGCTGCTCTGCCAGATGGACAACCTTAATGTTTTTAAAAAATATTTTTGAAGCTTATTAAATTTTTTACAATGTTGTTTGGTCTTTTTATTTATCCATACCCAACTCCTGCCACCTTACCTGCTTACCCACATCTGAAGGCTATGTCCAGCAAGGTTTCATCAATGAATGTTCGTAGTTTTTAAATTTCTGAGCTTTAGATAGTTGCTAACATTTCTGAACTTTAATCAACAAATTTAAATGGGGAAATACATCTTGAATCACTGATTGTTGTTGAAGGCAGTAATTCAACACTAACTGTGTGAGATATAATTCTCTTGTAAACTCTACATCTATTTAATGGTGAGGAGGAATAGAAAAAGGAAGTCTGACCCATGGGCTTGCCTGATTGTGACCTTGTGACCGAGCAGCATGTGTGGTGGTTCATACAGACTGTCAAGTTGACAGAATGGAACTCGAGAGAAAAGGTCCTCTGAGCATGCCTGTGTGGAATTCCTGGTCCATCAGGATGGGAACAGCAACCCTTAATGTGTGCAGCATCCTCCTATGGGCTGCAGTTCTTGATTGCATGATAAGAACAAGTGAGCCGCCAGGTCAGACATGCCGAATCTTTCCTGGTAAGACTGGTGCTACACAGATTATTAGAGATGGGTTGATTGGGATATGAGAATTAGCCAGTAAGGGCTAGAGCTAATAGGCCAAGCAGTATTTAAAAGAATACAGTTTCCGTGTAATTATTTCGGGGCAAAAGCTAGCCAGGTAGCTTGGAGCTAGGCGGCAGGAACACAGCCCGCAGCTCCTTCAACAACTTGGGAGAAGAGGTTTGGCTTTTGTTTCTGAAGTAAATGATAGGCTGTGGATTCATTTTGGGTTAAGAAAAATAAGGTTTGATCAAGGAAAACTTCCTGAAAAATCTCCAGTGGAAACAGATGGTTCAGATGAGTTCCTTGTTTAAAGAGAGATATCAGTGTTTAAATAATGACAAAGGACTTAAGACTAAGTTGTTTGCTGCTAGTAATTGCAAACAGTTTGTTCTTCACATTCACAGGTGAACAGAGATAACTGAGCTGTGTGTACAAGATACTGCTTTGATTACTTAATAGATTCTTGATCAAAATTCCCCTCATTGAAGACATTTGAATATTTAATTAAAAATTCTCTTAGTAGTTAAATATTCCCAGTAATGCCATAAAATGTTACCAACGAGATAACATTCTAACATGATTTCCCAGAGGGAGTTGAATATTAATGACATCACTGACATTTGGTCCTATGATCTCTGTGATTTGGGTTATCCAACTGAGGGAGTTCAGATAACAAACCAAGTAAGCTACATGTTGGTGACATCACTGACATTTGGTCATTATGACCTCTGCAACTTGGGTCAAAGCACACAATAAGAAAACTGAATTTGAGCCATTAAAGTCTATTGTTTGTAGAGTCTAGGAAATAAACACATTAGTCTGAGGCAGTACAGGATTTCCTCATCGTGTTTGTCCTTATCATTTGGAGCCAAAGTTTTCTAGGTAGTATTTATCAACTGTTGAAAATTGCATGTTCACAATTTGTTTCACATTCAGTAAAGAAATATCTCTGACAGCAGAGATATAAGTGGGCCAATTTTTCTCAGGGCTGGAAGACAACTCGGAGTTAGAGTATGAAAGATTTAACACCATAATGAACCTATTTAAGTGAGTACTGTGATTCTGAGTTTTGTGATTGCAGATTTTTCGTGATCCCCAGAGTACAGGTCTGGATCTATAAGACAGTAAAAGAATTTTTGATTTCACATTTCCTACTAAAAATACCATTTTTCTTATAAGCAAATTAGTGTATTTGCAATTGGAAGTAAGCATCACTGGACAGGATGCTCTTTCAGTAGAATTACAATAAATTGATGCTCTGACAATTTGCTCAATTTGGGAATGGCCAATCCCAGTCTTTTCTCACTATGATAGAGTAGTGCTGCATACAGAGAACACTTTATGACATGTGACTACTAGCAGACCATGACTATTGCAATGTTTTCAACATAGAAGCACAGAATGTTCACAAGGCACTTTAGCTATAAGAGAAAAAGCTTCAGGAAATAATTTTGCTTCATCTATCTTTACAGGAATTATTTTTACAAGATTGAGATCATAAAGAGAAATTATGCTGACTTATAGTTTGTCTAGGGTACTACATGAAAATTTAGATAATAAAGCAAACTGTTTAATATGGCGTTATGTTTTAAAATCATTGATCAATATTTATTTCTTTTCTGGGAAAAGGAGTGGGAAATTTTTCTTGTCTACAGTATTTAGAAAATGAAGAACAAGATACTATAAAGCTAAAGGCTTTGCCATCCTCGTTGTTCGTGTTCTGTTTGCAAAGCTTAGTAAAACATTTTCAAATAATAATGTTTGATTATAGACCTTCAATATTTCATTTACAACTAATCACTTATCACTGGGCCGAGCCAGTTTCTCTGCTTAAGTTGCCTGTAGTCTCCTAGTTTCCTGTAACTGTGTTTTGAGTTAAGAATTAAATAACTCTTTATATATCATGCAGATAACAGGCCCCTTTGGAAGTTTTATTGTATTATCTTGGTGCCATCCGAGGGATGTTGTCATTACAGTATTTTACCTTCCATGAACAGTTTGTTAAGAAATAGTGACACCATTATATATATTTCAGGAAGGAAATTAACCAAGTAAAATTTGAAGGCTAAGAAATAAGAAATGGATCCAATTGTGTTAAAATAAGATCTCTGTCTACTTATCTGTCTATCTATCTAGAAATAGGAGAAAAGGACACCTCTGATCTTATCCAGTGCAGGACCCCACAAATAGAATAATAAATCTCCAAGCAAGAATGGACATATGGGAACAATAGTGATTGAAACCATTTTTTAGGGGTAAACATGTATTCTTTTGATTGGCTATGATACCTTGTACAGGAAAGAATTCATGCTGTTGGCCGGGCGGTTAATCCCAGCACTTGGGAGGCAGAGGCAGGTGGATCTCCCTGTGTTCGAGACCAGCCTGGTCTACAAGAGCTAGTTCCAGGTCAGGCTCCAAAACCACAGAGAAACCCTGTCTCGAAAAACAAAACAAAACAAAACAAAAAAGTATTCATGCTGTTACTATAAACACGGTCAGAAAGACATGACTGATAAAGACATTGGTCCAACAGGTGAACTTGTTGGTGTTGTTTATTCAATCGTTGTGTGACCAAACTGTCTCTGAAATATCTATGTCTTTATCCATAGATGTGTGATTCTCTTGACTTTTGTTAAGTGAAGTTCTTTTTTTTTTTTTTTTTTTTTTGCAGTGGGTAGGAGCTATTGCAGAGGTCCGTAACAGTTCAAAGTTCTAAGAATAAGGGGTATGAGCAGCAGCTGCAGCTGGTAAATCTATACCTGCATCTCCCCACCTCAAGACTCAGAAAACATCTCAGACAAGGAGACAGAAAAAAAATGTGAGAGCCAGAAATTGGAAAGAGCTGTGAAATGTGATCACCTGCACGAAATCAAGGCAGTTAAAGTTGAAGACAGTGGGAAAGGGCCCCTCAGGAGTTACTGGCAGTTGATGCTGCTGCAGGACAGGGAGTTACTTTTCACAGAGTTCAGGCCAATAGCAGGATCCTAAACTCTGGTACAACACTGCTCAGTCATTCCACCGACAAACATCTCGCCAGTGAAAATTACCTCTTCTCTGTTGAAGAGAATTTTAGGGAATTCAGATAATAGGTTTTTTTTTTCCTTCATGAAGTAGAATTGACACGAGAAGGAAGTGAACCACGGGAAAGAAGGGTGTGGTGGACGTGTCTTTAGGTTGAGAAGGTACGGTCAAAAATAGTATGGACTTCACAGCTAGAGTTCTTAATGCCAGGACATATCGGGGTCTATGATTTCTTCCAATTGGAAAAAGATAAGGTTTTCAAACACAGTAGGATTTCACTGACTCGATATCCAATGAGGACTCTGGTTTAATGAGACTAAAGGTTGGGGGAACATTTAGAGGGGTATCCTGCTAACTCACATGCTGCAGTGACAGCTTGAAATCAGCAGAAAATTAAAAGCACAGAATCTCCTGCCTGTTGGAAAGCAAAGAGGAACCTCACTCACAGATGCTAGCAAGGGGGAAGAACCGGCTCCACTCCTGAGCAGGCCACCAGTCCTTGCTGGAATTAGCTTCTGGAAGATGCATTGAAGATTCTACCCTACAGAGGGCAAGATGTCAGTTTGCCATGATAGGGACAGAATACTGAAGTATTTGACCAAAATATTTTATTGTAAAATATTTGTTAATCCTAAGCACTTCCTTCTAGAAATCTGACAATTTCCATGACTTTTCTTATGTAAATAATTCCTTCATTGTTTCTTGATGCTACAAATCTCTTTTTCCACTACAATGACTAAATAAGTTTTAATACATTTTTCACTTCTACTAAATAGTTTATTGTGTTAAATTTCTTGTTTTATCTATAAATCCTTATGTTTTTAATTCTTTGAAAAGATATAATTGGTTTAAAATATTAGCAGAGGTCCACATATGATTATTAAATTTTATATGACCTTCAGGGGCAGAAAATATAGAAAAACAGTATAGAAGTATAGATTCACAATTCCTGCATACTTTATACCAAATTTTCTACATATAAAGCTAATATACTATATATTTTTATTCTATCATTTTGTGTGAACTTATTTATTTCTCTAATTGCCATTGCCTTTTATACTTTTTTCCATGTTTTGACAGACAGTTCCACCCATGTCAAACCACCTGCCTCAGTCTCCCAAGGGGAAGGCATAAACTATGAACCCTGGCAGAATTTAGATGAAAAAGAATATTAATCACCACAATTTTAATTAACTAACTTTAGTTAACTCTATCTTCCATTTAGTAATGTTGAATATTACTTATCATGCTTATCTTTTTCTTCTTAAGTTTTCTACACATGCCCTGGGCTACACTTGCTGAGACAGCCACGTTTAGTTTGTTGACAATCTAGTCATATCTTTTAATTCTGTGAGTTCCTTTGCGTTCTTGAGAGACAGATACCAAAAACCACATCCACTAAGATGGATGCCAGATGCGAACAGGAAGGGCACCTTGGGTGGAATACACTATGGACAAGCATTTATCACAGCCTGGCAGCCTCTTTATTTTCCTCGCCTGCTCATGTGGTGTGCACCTGTGGCATGCTGACTCTCCATGTGGAAGGTGAACTGGGGACTTCCAAGATTAAAGCCACTGTTATATATGACATTTTTCACATAAGCCTTTTGAGTTTTTTACACTTGCTAGTATAGTCTGGATGCCAAATGCCATTTCTTGTGCTACTTCCCCATTTTTTTTTTTTTTAAAGCAAAACAACCCTACTGCGGGGTTCTGAAGAGAAGATAAGCAGTAACAATATGAGTGTTCTTTGTGTTTCCCCAATGGGATCAGGGTGAAAATAATACTAGTGTTTTTTTTTTCCACCATGGGTATTTTCATGTGACCACCACAAAGAACTTCATTAAACACTGACTGGTGTGCATAACATCACACCAGTGGACTTAAAAGTGAATGTATTTCTTTGTGGGGTATAAACACTTTGGGAGAGAGTTGCTTAGAAACATAATAAAATTTAGGTTTTCTATGAAGCTTTCCAAGATTATCTTTTAAAGTACTAATTGATCCACTTTTGTTTTTGCTCTGCTAATTTATTTTTGCTGTTTTCCATGACCTCTGCAGATAAATGGGTCTTGAGTGATTCATAATACAAATAGTTTATGTCTTTAAAAGTCCACAGTCATAAACATCAGTGCTGAAAATGGATGTGGATCAGAAGCTCCTGGAAGGCGCTATGGACAGAATGCTGGACCTAGGCGTTCTGGCACAGGGCCTGGGATTTGCATTTTGCATGATGCTATGCTATCAGAGAGCCACTGTGTGAGCAACTGTGAACCCTAAGGTGATTGACATTTGAGCATGCTGCAAAACTGAAAGCAAATGTTATTATAAGGCATCAAAGGAGGAAACATGCCTGTTTTTGAAGAGGCAGGAAATAGGAGCTGCTGTAGAGCCCACCCCATTTTCTGAGGGGTGGAAAGTGAGCAGATACAGTATCAGAGAATGGCTCTGGGTCATTGTTTCATTTCAGGCTTTGGGGGAAAATAAAAGAAAATTAAAATAGCCAGTTCACCAGCCTGCCTGCCTGGCAGCCACCCTACACATCACTGGACTCCAGGATAAAGCAAAGCCAGCCTGGAACCCTGTTAGGCACCTCCAGAGACAGTCCTCCTATCCCGATTTGCTTGTCTATCAGCTAAAGCCCCCCATGCCCCACGCTGACTTGGGATCTCATGGAGTTGAGCCCAGATTTATTTGCAGATGATTTTATATTAGGTATAAAATATTCTAAACATTCCATAAGGAAACTTATACAATTGATACAATGTAATTGATAATTACAGTAACATGTCAGAATATAAAGTGAACACATAATCATAGGCTTTATCAAAATAAATCAAGAAAACAATACCATTAATAATATCTCCAAATCATGGAAAATCTTATTAATGATGTAAAAGACTTGCATAATAAAATATTCCAGACACTGAGGAAAAAATGAAAGATCACAAAATTGAAAGACCTTCTCCATCCATGGATTGGTAGGATTAATATTGTGAAAATGGCCATTCTTGCCAAAAGAAATTCACAGAGCAAAAATTACACACATAAAAATTCCAATACAATTCCACAGAGAAATTGAAAAGATGCTTTCTAATACAGAAAATTCATATGGAAACAAACAAAAACAAAACCAGAATAGCTGTTCTATCTCATTAATAGGTCAGTTTGACACAGGGGAGTCATCTGGGAAGATGGAACTTCAATTGAGCAAATGTCCCCACTAGATTGGTCTGTGAACAAGCCTGTGGTTCACTTTCTTGATTGATAGCTGATACTGAAGTGCCCAGTCACTGTGGGCAGTGTTACCTCTGAGCTGATGATCCTGAGTGCTAATAGAAAGCAGGCTGAGAAATCCATGAAGAGCAAGCTAATAGCAGCATTGCTTCATGGCCTCTATAATGGGTTTTGCCTCTAGGTATCTGTTTAGAATTTCTTCACTGACTTCCTTTGATGATGGACAGTGATGTGCCTGTGTAAAAAAAAAAAAAAAAAAAAAAAAAAAAAACACCTCTTCCCTCTCCAACTTGCTTTTAGTCATTGTGGTTAGCATAGCAACAGCAATCCTAGGAGAATGGCTAAGTCAAATTCACTGTGTTAAGGAATTGATGGAAGTATCACCATTCTTGACCTTATACATACTGTGGACCTACAGTAATGAAAATTGTGTGTTAATTGCCGCACACTGCGCCCCTGTGTCTGCTCTCTGTGCACTGGCACCCAGTTCCCGAGCTTCGGGCAAGGGACTGGAGGTTAAAATACACAAACACACACAGACAGAGAGACAGTGACACGGGTCATCCTTGAATTCCCCAAGAATGTCCCCTTTATTGTGTTCAGGGGCAGATTCTATAGAGATAGCCATGCCCCAGCCAAACCCACCAGAAACCACTCTCCTGCCATCAGGAACTCCTGAAGGTCTCGTGCTCAAAGCAGCTGTAGGCACTCAGATCAGGGGATTACAAGAAATTCAGGATCTGGGGTCTCACTGCTCCCAACATTAATCGCATAAAATGAGGCACATCAATAAATAAAACAATTGAAGAAATTATATGTCTACAAATCAGTGGACTTTTTTTTTAAATAAAAACGCACAGTGAAGAAAATAAAGCAAATTCAACTGGTGACCAATATTGTTAATTACCTGTAGAAGAATAAAACTTGATCAATATTTTTAACTCTGTATTAAACTCAACCCCAAATGAGTTGTGGACTTTAGTATAAGACCTGATACCCTAAATCTTATAGAAGAAATAATACCACAAATCATTCTTGGGCATATACCCAAAGAACTCCATATTTTACGACAGAAAACCCTGCTTATCCATGTTTGATACTGCTTTATTCACAATAGTGAGGAAATAGAGTATATATATATACATATATATATATGTATATATATATCAATTGATTGCTGGATGGTAAAAATGTGGCAGTTATACAAAGCAGTATTATTCAGCCATTAAGAAAAGCTAAGATATGAAATTTGTGGTTAACTGATGGAATATAAAATAATCAACCTGACTGAAGTAATCCAACTCCAGAAACACAAAGACAGTTTGTTCCCTCTCTTATGTTAATGCTGGTTTTTTAGCTTTAGATATAAGTGTTTCATTTGGAATACTATTGAGTTCAATAAGGACCATGGGCATCTCTGAAGGAAGGGAAAACAAGACGTACTGTTATAACTGGGGGCAGCAGAAATGAAGCAGCCAGATTTAATGACGTGGGTCAGGGAAGGGAGAGTAGTGTAGAATAGGGAATGTGAGGATGAATAACTATGACTAAACACTTTCCATAAAGATATAGAATACATACCTGTTTTAAAAGTGTTTAAATGGAATTGCTCTATAGTGGGGGGAAGTACCCCAAATAGACACCATGTTATGACAAATAAAGCCACTACTTCCAGGAATTGGTTACTTCCTTTTGAGTTGTTGGCTAGTGATGTCATAGACAATCTCATAGCAATCAAAGTTTAAGAAGCTTTTTAAAATTCTTTTCAATTCAATACTCAGTTCTGCAGAGCTATGCTAAGCATGGTAATGTTCATTAATCCTTAAATCAGATCATTTACACCAGCTTATGTTTCCATATTGGAAAGCATTGATGCGTTTATTATAATCTTCTCACCCCAACAGCAAAACAGCAATATTTAAAGGAAATAATTTTAGTTATTGGTAATATTGTCAGTTACTAATAATATGTCACAATTAGAGTTATGAGGGACCTTTATAAAATAGGGTAAAGTTTCAGTTGTCTACTGAAAACATCCAAAAGTAACTACTGTAACTAAATGGTCACAAATAACTGATAATATTATCATTGTGAATCTTTACAATGTTGTTTATTAAAATGTGTTCAATGAACTTTTGTTCATTGAACCTGGCAACAAGACAGTTCCCAGTGGCATATTGATGCAAAAGAATCATTTATAGATTCTGCAACAGGAAGCAATCCTCCACATATTGTCAGACGTGTGTGTAATGTGCTCCCATAGAGACATTCACTTGCTTCCCCGCAGTAGATACCTTTCCATGGGAAGGATAAACTCTGCATTGTCTGCCCATTATGTTTGGATCAGCTGATTTAGACACAATTCTAGAAGGTGTCCTCTGTCCTTAGATTTTTCTGAACCAAAATAGTTACAAGTAAAAGAAGCTGATCTTATATCTAAGCATTGCAATTAGATCTAGACAGAGCTTATCATAAACATACAGTTAGAAAAGAAAAAAATTCTACCATGTTCTGGAATCAGTTTTTGAATTTGATATATATGATTTGAGGTACATTCTAGGCAGAACAGCTACATTAGTGTATCAAATTCACCATTTTGTTGCAAGGACAGCCCACTTGTTCCTTCCGGCTGCCGGGCTAGCTTAGCCCCAAAATAACCAGACAGAAATTGTATTCATTAAAACACTGCTTGGTCCATTAGGGCTAACTTCTTATTGTCTAACTCTAATATTAATTTAACCCATTTCTAATATTCTGTGTATCATCATGAAGTTGTAGCAGAGTTCCAGCACATCTATCTCTGGGGTGGGTCCATGGTGCCTCTCTCTCCACCTTCCTTCTCCCAACATTCAGTTCCATCTTTTAAACCTACCAAAGTTCTTCCTTATCAATAGGCCAAGGCAGTTTCTTGCCACACACAGAGCCCCCGTGTCTGCGCTCTGTGCATTATTACCCAGTTCGCAAGCTTCAGGAAAGGGGCTGGAGGTTAAAATATACAGACACACACAGACAGAGAGACAGCGACACAGGTCATCCTTGAATTCCCCAAGAATGCCCCTTTATTGTGTTCAGGGGCAGATTATGTAGAGATAGCCACACCCCAGCCAAACCCACCAGAAACCACTCTCCTGCCATCAGGAACTCCTGAAAGTCTCGTGCTCAGAGCAGCTGTAGGCACTCAGATCAGGGGAAAACAAGTTGTTTACAAGAAATTCAGGATCTGGGGTCTCACTGCTCCCATCAGTTTCTTTATTAACCAATGAAAGCAATCCATAGACAGAAGGACCTCTTACACCACCATTTATCTCTTGTGATTCTGTAAGCCATTCATACTCTGCCTTTTCCACTTTTTCCTGGCAACTGTGCATCTGTGTCAGAATCTCTCGTGCATCTGACATTCTGCATTAGGCTCTCCTTTTTAGAGAATGAAGAAACATATCTATGGCAACAATGGCTTTGTGTAGAGTTTAGAACATAAATAAGCAATGAAATGACTCATAGCTGGAAATGGAAGAAGAAAACTGATAAAATTGAAACACAATCTGGTAAGTACTCAATCTCAAATAAATATGTGTCTTGATAAAATTGAAGTATCTCGTGATTTTCCTATGAAAATTTCTATACTATTTACTTATTTTGTATTTACTCTTTTTTCATAAATTACACAGAAAGGTTAGCTCTACATTTACATACCTGCATTCTTAGAGAACACAGTAGTCATGCACTTACCTGGTTTTCAGATCAGAGCCCGTCCTTGAAATATTATTCAGCATAGGATGGCTAAGCGAAGCCAGACTCTGTATGTGACTGTATTGATTTAAGAGCTGCCCCCCACACACACACAAAATAAATAAGTAAAGATAGTTTGTATCTCTCAGAAAGAAAAAAAGTGCTCAAAGAATAAGATCTCATTAAAATCTATACTATAAACCCAAATGACCATAGTTATTAAAACTTAGTTATCCAAGTGTATATAGAGTACCTTACCATAACCCTTCAATACAATACGTCATCACTCTGTAAAATGTACATGAAGAAACCGATACTCTAATTTAAAAAGGGATGTGAATGAATACTCAAATTGCATCCCCATGATGTATTTATTGAACTTTAAAGAAGAGTACCTAGCAAAGTTAAGCATTTCCCAAATTTGTATAGTACATTACTGTCTTATGATTTCTTTGCTGTGAAGAGACACCATGACCACAGCAACTCTTATAAAGAAAAATGTTTAGTTGAGGTGGCTTGGTTTGAGAGGTTCAGTGCATTATCACCACGCAGGTAGCATGGTGGCATACATTTTGTCAATAGTTATTCATCCAAATTACATACATATAACCCTCACAAGAAAATTATTCACATACTTGCACAGTTTTTGACAATTAGTGAATAGACAAATTACAAAATGGATATTTCTATCCTCATATATTTCAAAAGTGAATAGTTGTCATAGAACTGCTTAAAAATTGAGGCTGGGCCAGATAACTGCTTAAGGCTGTATTCAATACTATCAATCGATAAATACTCGTGCAAATTATTTTCCAACTCTTGAGAAAGCTGCCATTTGGCATTTAATTACAGCTGGTTTATTAAATTCAGCAGGCTTACAACTTGAAGGTGCACTTGATATTAAAAAGGGTCCCATTTCCATTTCAAATGGATTCCAAACAATTCCCAGCTCTGTCTCTGAGGTACAGTCACTGCTTTTCTTCCCAGAAGCTGTCGTATGCAGAGGTCTTGCATTTTCCCTGATTTCTTACATTCATGTTACTCCTGTTACCTCTGGAGGAGGAAAAGAAGATTGCTGCAGAGTGTCTGTCTGGTGGCAAAGCAAATTCACCACCCTCTGCATCTGACCGCACCATCAGCACATCCAGGGTAAATTGTTTCTCCTCTAGCCTACTCATGATTTACCGGTTTCATGTGGGCATTATTAGGTCAACTCTCTCAAATACATAAAAGGCACATTGGCAGTTACCTGTTGATGTGAAAGCATGCCAATTATTTTTTGCTTAAAAGAACAGTATGCTGACATATTCTCTTCAGTCTTTTAAATTGGATGGTTTTTACTTGCTTTTAAATGTATTTTTCATTTAGATTTTTATGTTTAATTTTAATTTTTAAGGTTATGTTAATGACACATGAGTTGAAGTATGTTCAAAGTACAATAAGCAGGTAGAGCAGAATGCCAGGCTAAATTTAGTAAGCTCTTGAGAATACTATGCAAATGACTTTTACTTGTAATAACATTTAAAGAGAGACAGTCACATTACATTTCCATATGAACAATAAGTGAAAAGAATAAGTGAATTATTTTTGCAAATATAAACCCTAGATTTCATGATATAAAACTTTTCGTTCTCATGAAGGGTTGATAAGTCTTCAGCAAATAGCTTTTGAATTTTTGCTGGAACCTAGGTTGTAGCACTGGTAAATTCTTTGGTGAAAGTGCTCCAGGCTAGTTGATTTTAGTCTCTAGATATGCAATATGGCTTCTCTAATCAGTGCTGTAAAGATGCATAGGAGCCCATAATTATTCAAAATTTGCATTTCTCATAGACTTGAGCATAAATTTCTGGAGTCTAGCTAATGGCAAAGGTGGCAAGCTTATTAGAGAGTGAATTTTTTTCCTGTTTCACACACACAAATATACACACTTATATATGTTAGTGTGTGTGTTTGCAATTCTGTGTAGACATTCATGTGTGAATGTGCCACAGGACACACAAGGAAGTCAGAGAAAAACCTTCAAGTATCAGTTCTCATCTTTCCACCATAAGAGAGTGTTGCTTTATGATTAATATGCTAAGATATCTGGTGCCTGGGCTTCTGTAGTTTCTGCTGTCTTAGGCTCTAGTGTTCTGATGAAGGTGCATTAGGGTTATAGATTATTGAATGACTGACCATTATTTTAGTGTAGGTTCCGAGGCTTCAACCTCCGGACATCAGGCTTTTTTGACAAACAGTCCCTTCCACTGAGTCTTCTCTCTAGTTCAATGATCTTGGTCTTCATAATTTCATCAGTAGTAAAATTAGATAACTAGAGTTTTAAAAACTGATACTTATGCACAAGAGAATTTTGTTTATTAATGAAAAAATATAAAATTAGGACATATGCAAGAAAAATGACGGACTTGGAAATCACTGTTAAGCAAACTAAGCCAGAATTGGAAAGAATAATATGGTTTGTCTCAAATGCAAAGTTTATTTAAATGTACATAAATGAATTATATTCCATATCAATCTATTGCCTACTTATCTGTCTGTGTATAAGACATTAAAATAGAAATCAGATTATGGGAAGAGACAAAAAAACTGAAGAAAGTGAAAGGGGAAACTAAGTTGAGTAATAGAGAAGTTGTCACATAAAGACAGAAATGAGCAGGATCTAATGGTGATTGGCTACTCTCAAGATGGAACAGGGAGGGGAGGACAGGAAACTATGATGGCAAATAAGAATAAAGTGTTATATGTGTATGGAAGTACTATAACAAAGTCTATTACTCTTTGTACTAACTAAAACATTAATATAAGAAAACACCTTTTTGTTTAATTAATTGCTCGCAAAATTTCTGCAATTATAAGAATGACTTCTCATGACTGGCGCAGATCGCTTCAAGCATACTAGTACACTTTACAGGGAATAGCGACAATTCTCGGAGAACACAATTTTCAAGCTATCTAGAGTGAGCTTTGCCCTTCTGGACTCCCCCTCGCCTTTAACTTTTATGACAGATTGCTCTCCCCCAAACCTCTGTGTTTGTTGTTACAGTGCTATAGCCCTTCTTAAACTGACTGACTGTTGCTTTCTTCTGAAATCTCTGTTGCAAGCCAGTTACTAGTTTTCGTCCCTGAGGAAGATGCAAAGAAGTAAAAGCAGCCGTCATCCAAAGCTGGATAATAAATAGCCTGGATGGGGGACACAGAGAGCCAGGGATTATTAAGAGAGTCATATCTGCAGTTCTGCTGACAGATTAGCTGTCTTCTTTGTCGGGTTTCTCGTATTAGGATGTTTTCTTGATAGCCAGTCATCACATTGAATCATTTGTGGTGAAGAGAAGTTTGCATTTCCATTTTTTCTTCCAGTGATGTGTGATGATAAGCAGACAGTCTGGATGATACAATAAAATCCAATTAAGTAGAAACATAGGCCCATGTGAACCCTTCGGAAAAATAATCGGAGCAAAAACATAAGCATCTCAGAGTCATCATTAATGGTTTTAGTAGAAATGACCATTCTTGCTCAAAAATTGTTTCCTTTCCCTTTGAAACTATAGTTTGCCATGTGGACAAAAACTAGCTGGCAGAATCATTGTGGTATTTAAGACTGCACATATATTTGAGGAAAAGAATAAGTGTTGATGTTCTTATGATCAAAAATATGATGGCTTGACCATTGTCAAGCATGTCCAGACCGTGTACATGCTTGTTCGTTTCCCACCACATCAAAAATTTGTAACTAAGAACATAGAGAAGTCTCTGTTGGTATCTCCAAAAGACTTTAATCATTGACAGTTAGAAAAGTTAGTGAAATAAAAAGCAACTTGGTTTTGCAAAATAAAGAACTAATGGATCATTTACAAAGAAAACAGCATCTTGGGTAGATTTAAAGCGTATTATTTGAGATTAATTCATCAACATGAGCACATTTATGACATTAAAGACATAGCAGATACTTTTGAAACTGTTTTCATGAAGACATGGGTGCTGGAAGCAAGATTGTTTACCTGGGTTTTCTTTGACATTCAGAACTAGTCTCTGGGACTTGATTAGAGAATGACAGAAAATACGATTTACTTGGGCCACTAAAGGAGAATTAATATTTATGCTTGCAGTCTAGAAATTTCAATATCTTAGTATTTATACAGAACTAGTAGTAAAAAGAGTTTCTGTGGAGAAAAATTAATCTCAACTTCTTTCAGATTTCTCATGCTTATGGATTCATTGTTTAGCTCATTATCTACTGAGCAGATATGTGTTAGTGGGCGTGTATCTCCAGGGACACGTCTCCTGTTCATTGAGCTTGCTAAACTTAGTTTTCCACATGTATCTTGGAGAGTCAGTCAAATCTGTATAATTCCAAAAGTATAGACTGCCAAATTCTGAGTGCTTCAGCAAAAGTAAAGAGAACTTTGCCTTGTGCTCAAAATCCAGCTTGGCATATACCCCTCAGCAAGCACAACAAAAATGCCTCTAAAATTATCACTTAGGATCAAATGGACATAAGAAAAGAAAGTATAGATTTTGTGAAAAAGAGAAAGATTTCTCATTGGTTAAATGAGCATGTCTTTATTTTTCTTGTACAAACATTAAAAATGACTGTTTAAGTGGATATGTTAGTAAACAATTTTTACCAATTTTAGAAGATTTTGAAGATAAAACAACACAATCAAGATTGATATATATGTATATGCATTTGTTTTAGCTTACATTTTTCTCTTACAAATGCTGTAAGGTTAGAACTGAATTTCACAAAACTTTGTGAATTGCATTTATTTTTAAATTACTAATACACTTCATTGGGAAGAACAGAAATCAAGTTACACACCACTCTAATTCGTGTTTCCTGCATTTAGTCCTATTTGTTTCAATAGTGATATTAGGCCTTGACTTTCAGAAGTATACTAGAAATAGTGATTTTTAAATCTACTTTGTCTAAATCAATTTTTAGATCATTTCCTGTAAAGCTGTATATTGGTCATTATCTGCATATATAGGCTGATATTTTAAATAATTTGGATTTTTATTATGTAAATTGAACTTCAACATGCAAATTGACACACTGTTTAAGATTCTAGAGAAGGGTTAAAATAAGAACGTATTGAGAGTAAAGAGTGATGAATGGATCAGTCTGGAAAATTATAAATATTTAGGGATCCACTTTTAATAGATAATGTAAATATTTCCTTTTGTAGTATGGTTTCTGAGCACTCTTGACAAATAATTTGTAATTATTCTGCCAATAAAACAACCTGTACAGAATAAGGAGTGTGTGTATGTGTGTAATTTATGTGTGCATATAAAAAGACTTCTCTTGCAAATCACATGAAAGAAATTTCACACCAACAATTTTAGTTTGTATTTCTTATCAATTCCCCATTTAATTATATATTTCATTTTCCTTTTCTGCTGCTTTTTATTATTTGATACTCCCTTTCTCAATCATTCTCTGATATAATGTAGTAGAACATTATAAAAGCAGAATAAGTAAGCTAGCAGTTCCCTTCCTACAGCCCACGGGGACTATAAATGCACAAACTGTATGGTAGTGAGGTGGGCATTAACTGCCTTCTGTTACACGCGAAGAACAGAGACAGGCTGCTAATGTGCACTGTGTTGAAACTCTTAATGTGGGGGATGAGAATTAACTTGTAGCAGTAATTTGGTAAACACCTGGGAAAATTGCAAGCTTCATTTCTTGCAACGTAGAATATGATTAAAAAGAGAATATATTATTACCATGGGCACCATTTAAAAATGTGTAGACAGCACTCTACGATGTTAAAATGGAAATTGGAAGTTGTACTCAGCGATGACGATGTTGCATGTTAATTACAGTCTACTGCCGAGCCCTGCAAGTACAATTCAATTGTTTGCCTTTTCAAGCAGCACCTTGATTAACCTGAACTTTAATTTTCTGCATATCATGTTTTGAGAAATAAGTGGAATGCTGTTTCTTAGCCAAGAATACTCCAAAACCAACAGAATGTATTCAAAGCTCACAGAAATCACCACAAGCTTATATCTAAAGTACATTCCTAATAAAAAGAAATTTCTAGAAAACATCATAAAAGAGTGAGTTAACCCAGACCCAGAAAGAAAAATATAATATGTACTTACTCCTAGGTGACTTTTAGATATAAGAGGACAGCCAGCCTACAATTCACAATGCCAGAGAACATAGACAGCAAAGAGGAAACAAAGAGAGACACACATAGATCTATCTATATAGGACATAGAGAAAGACAAGATCTTAGTAAATTTGGAGCATGTGGATCATGGGAGAAGGGGAGGGGAGAGGAAGGGAGAGTAGTGGGTAAATATATAGTTGAATAAAACAAACAGTTAAAAAAAACTTGGTATACAGCAGTTCATGGGTGAATTAAACAAAGCAATAGTAAGAAATGAATAGCTGAAATTTGGAACTTTGCTTAATTTTGTACCTGAATAAAATAATTCCTCTTGCTAAAAAAAAAAAAAAAAAAAAAAGAAAAGAAAAGAAATTTCTAAAAAAATCAGATTTTTGTCTTTAAAAGTATTCTAGACTACTATGTACTATTGGGTAATAATAATAACGTTGATTTTCTAGAAAACTTTTGAAGTGGCTATAATTGTGCCCATGTTTCATTTGGAGGTACCATAAGTGAAGCTAAATAAATAATATGCAAAGCGTAATCCGTAATTTTTTGATAGACTCAGACCTTAAGTGGAGACTTGCTTTACACCAGAGTTCTGAAATACTATCTCCTTTCATTTTAAGTACTATATCCTAATGTTAGAGTCTGTATAAAATATGTTTTACATCTTAGAGTACCCTTCTACAATGATCTAACCCCACAGGACTACGTTTGCATTGTGGTCACCACGCTTTAATCAACATTGTAATGAAGGCGATAGCATCTGCTGACTGCATAGGTTATTTACAACTAACTTAGTGGCCAAATTGGACAAAACATTTAATTGCCTGGCATCCAAATGAATTACAAAGAAATTTTAATTGTTTATCTTGTTTATAATGCGGCTAATAATCACGTTAAAGAAAGTCATAGAAGTACACACCTTCGGTGTTAAGTATGGTATCAGAGGAGTGAGGATCGTATCTTTCTCTAGTGGCTAATGCCACCCTCACTTTCAGCATGCATTCACTGTCTCACAGAACCACGTTCGGTGATAATCTTAAAATGCTGAATATAGCTTTTTGTTGTTGTTTAAAGACGAGGGGAACTTGACTAGATAAAACTGATGATTTATCATTTAAAACATTATTGATTTCCCACAGGGCAGGGAACCCTGACTGCTCTTCGGACTGATCAAGGAGTGGGAGTTGATTGGGGGAAGGGGAGGGAAATGGGAGGCGGTGGCAGGGAGGAGGCAGAAATCTTTAATAAATAAATAAATAAATAAATAAATAAATAAATAAATAAATAAATAAACAAACAAACATTATTGATGATATAAAATAAGTTAAGGCCAAATGTTAATGAATCATAAAGAATGTCCTCACTAACGCTGCCTTGGTGTGTGAATTAAAATGGAGTAGCGGAAGTAGGTCAAGAAGTTTCATTTGGACTTGGTTTGTACTGAGAGAGTCCAGCATGCAGTGGAATCTTGGCGAGATGACAAAATGAAGGACGTTAACTAACGGAGAAGTGCTGTTCAAGAAGTAGGCAGGGATGGTAATGAGCCTTCCCATGGCCAGTTCATCTGCTACGCTACACACACACACACAAACACACACACACACAGAAAGCTTGCCTTACTTTTCTTTGTTTTCTTCTTTTAATTATGGATCTTTATACATTTAAGACAGTAATGTAACTGCTCATGTACCTGTGTATGTGTGTTTGCTTAGCATTATATGTGTATTGATTCCTAAAAACTTAACTCTAGTAAATATAATATCTTAACTTTAAATAACTGTTTTTAATAGTAAAATTCAAATAGATAAGACTTTGTTGTAAAAAGAACAGTCCTCTAAATCTTAAGTCCGAAGACTGACTGAGAAAGAAGGACAGAGTAAATTTACTTCTGGTGAAGAAACGGGCGATGGGGGTTTGGACAGAAACCGCGTCTTAGGCCATGGATCTGAGAATAAATAGAAAATACTTTCACAAATGTATTACATGTGTGTGTCAAATGTTCTGAGAATATACTATTTCAAATATGTCATCCAGAATATCATAGTTAACTCATATTTTTGTATAGAATAATTAAATTTTATTTTTAGTAGTCTATGAAAGAAAATAGAGATTTTAGCACTTCATGCTTCTTCATCCTCATATAATTCTCAGGCTTACCGCATGAGTACCTGTACCATTCTGACTAACCTGAATAAGTCTAAGCATGTCTGCCTGATTCTCATTAAATTTGCTGTCTGTCAAGGCAGTAATGACTCTAGGTTGGGAGTTGTTATTAATTAACAACTGCTACCAGCTCTACCTAAACAGTTTCTATGGATTTCTAAGGTTTTTTTTGATACCTTTATATTCTAAAGGAACCAATCACAGCCCACAAATACCAGTTCCCTCACCATTACACTTTCAATTCCTTTGTATCAAATGTGTGATTAACTTAATATCTTTCCTGTGTCAAATATTTCAAAGATTGCATATCCACTTCTTTCCTTACTCCCAAATATTTTTTATCATCTATAGCTATTTACTTAATATTGCTAGTTGGTTTATGACTACCCATAATGGGCTTTGACATGCTATGATGCTACCTTGAGGCCTCTTAACACCATAAATATCAACAAAAATGATACACAAAGCATATCATTCAGAGTAGTTTAATTTTTTATTTAGTCAATATTGCTATGCTTTTACCACCTTTACCATGCCATTGATAGGGACTTGATCTAGTTACTGGTATAATACCTATTCCAATTTTAGACAACCTTGGCTAGTTAATAAAAATGATTACCAAATTCCACCAACTTCCAATTCACACATATCTTACCTTACATATATATGTGTGGCCTAGTAAATATGATATTTTCGCTCAGTTTTCTATTTTTCCTCCTTGGCCATGAATTCTTTTTATATTCCAAGAATTATCTTCATCTGTCTTCTCTTATTTAGTAATATCAGATTGGGAAAATTTTTTACTTATTTTTTTAAATTATTATTTATTATGTATATAATATTCTGTCTGTGTGTATGTCTGCAGGCCAGAAGAGGGCACCAGACTTCATTACAGATGGTTGTGAGCCACCATGTGGTTGTCAGGAATTGAATTCAGGACCTTTTTCTTTTCTTTTCTTTTTTTTTTTTTTTTTTTTTTTGGAAGAGCAGGCAGTGCTCTTAACCACTGAGCCATCTCTCCAGCCCCTGGGAAAAATTTTTAACAAAATTTTTGAAATTGAGTCAATCTAACTGACGAATAATGATGGTGATATGTAACAGATATTAGTAAAGATATTCAGTGTTCTGGATTCCAAGCTATTTGAGTCAACTTGAGAGATAAAGGGTATGTTTCTTCTAGTATGTGTGCTCTCCATCTTTATAAGGTCAGTAACAACTGGACATAAGGCCCATCCAATGCAATATGACTTCATTTGATATCTACAACTACAGCTACTTCTATCATCTGGTTCTCAGAATGACCTTCCATGTGCTGTCATGGTGGCCTCAGATTTCTCTTTGTCTGGGTAATCTCGGGAAACAGCAAAGAGAACCAAATTTAAGACATAAAAATCTGAGACTTCTAATGTCCAGAATAATTTTGGTTGTCTGGATCCTCTAGTCCATCATTATCTGTTATGAGAGCCCAAAAAACTGACCAATTTTTATACCAATATGCAGAACACAGAGAACACCACGCACAATATGAATGGGGCTCTCTTCCCAATCCACACTCGCTCAGTATTTCAGAACATGACCTTATTTGGAAACATGATACTTTGGATCTTAAGTAACTTAGTTAAGCTAAGTAAAGCTACACTGTGTGGGCCCTATAGCCAGTGACCATTATGAATGTAAACATAGGAGGACACACCTTGGAAAACACGTGACCTTAATTTCTGAGTTAACCTTGTTAATCTGGGATAGGAGTGATGGTTTTACAGTCCAAATAAAGCCCGAAATAGCAACAAGTCAGAAATGAGAAGACAGTGGCAGAAAGTTTACAGTGTAGCTGGAAGTGGCTCTGCTGACACTGATTGTGTACTTCTGGCGTCTGGATTCATAAAGGATAAATCTCACTTTTCTAAAGCTGCCCAGTATGGAGTGCTATGGAAGATTGGAAGGAAATACATTGAGCTCCTGTTTCATCAGTAGCTGGAGATGCGGGTCGGGGAACTCATGATGAGCACAACTGGGAAGCAAATTCTGGGGGTCTGGATGATGTGAGGACTTAGGGTCAGGGTCACCTCCCATGTGTGGTGTGTTCCTGCCTGCATCGGTGCCGCACACTGAGAGATCTCTGAACTTACGCGTTGACAACAGTAAGCAGAGGGCCTTGTGGGAAAAGTTCCGTGGCCACATGCTCTATGGAATGCATGACTTACAATATTTATATATTTTTTGTACACCAGTACCTGTTAAACTGAGTGATTTTTTTCTTCTGTCTTTCTCATGGAGACAAAAAAAAAAGTGATGTTTAATCTTAGATCGACATAATAACGAAAATTTAAGAGTCACAGTTATTTTTTTCCTTTTCATATATCAAACTATCTATCTAAAACATATGACATTAATTGATATTTAAATTAAAGATATTTATTTTGACCAATAATAATTCCCATTACATAGACAAACCAAACAAAAATAGTATCAAACAATAATGCTGTACATGGTTTATGGTAAATAATCCTATTGGCTGTATTCTCACAAATATTATTAGTAGATATTTCCCTTTGGATTCAAAAATTACTTTTATGTAATGGTCCTGTCAGTCTTGTTGAAAACAAGCACATATCATTTATTCATGCACAGTGAAATATATTGCTGAATTTCTCTTATTTTTAACCTTTATAAAGTGTTATCTATTTTTAGTGCATTTATTAGTTTTCTAGAACTCTGTCCCCAAGGACATATAAATATTATGAATCTGTTAGATTTTATCTGAGGGGCACATTTCCATTTCTAAAAAGTTTCAAGAATTCAATCATTTAATTTTTCTGGCATCAGTAAGAATTTCACCTTTTTCCTATATTGGTAATTCAGAAAAGATGTTGGCTATAACAGAATATTTAGTAATTTTTTCTCTTCATCATAAAAATGATATCACTACCTTAAGTGAATGAAATTTGACTTCTCATTTTAAGACATCAAGTTAAATGAATTAATTGTGTGCATACAGTTTATTATTTTCCATCTTATGACTACATGACTTTAAGCCTTTGATTTCAGATACTTAATAGCACACTGCCCTATTTACAGTCATATAACATAATGTGCTTAGCACATCTCTACAAAATGAAGAAGAGATTACTACTTATATATAACTACTTTAAACTATTGGAATGAGTTCTATTCTCAATATGTTTTTAAATTACTTTGATAATTAAAAAATTTTATAGCACAAATGTGAGATCTCCTCATTAGTTAAAATTCTGCCTAAGACAACCTTCCAGGCCTATAATCAAAAACTTAGTTATAATCATTGTGTTAGTTGTTCAATTCGTTCACTAGACATGCATATCTGACTGAATGTGGGAACTCAAGCAGAAACTTGAAAACAGGAACCTTGGAGGAAAGTTACTTACTGGCTTGCTTCCCATGTCTTGCTCAGCTTGCTGTTTTATACAACCCAAGACCACCAGTAAGTTGGATAGGCACCATTTACAGTAGGATACCCCTTCCCACAGTTATTAGACAAGAAAATGCCCCACAGACATGCATACAACCCATCTGATTGAAATAATCCATCAATTATATTTTCCTTTTTCCAGGTGTCTCTACTTTGTGTAAAGTTTAAAAAGTAAGTAGCATACCCTGCATCAAGGAAGGAGAATTTTTACAGTGCTCTGAAATATTATCCCTACATCTCATTTGTATTACTAGCATTTGTGAAAACTTTAATATTTCCTGCTTAGATGTGATATAGCCCTGCTTTTGTAAGGACAGACAATTTTTCCTCTGAATAATCAATATATTGATTTAGATTATCTAAATTATTGTAGTGAAAGAAAGTGTAGTTTCTTGCTTCTTAGTATACAAAAATACACAAGGTATTTATTGTCTTTTGTTGTATAATAAATGTACTGCTTTACAATAACTCAAATAATTTATTTCTCAGGGGATTTAAATTAATATGACAAGTATCCTACTTGGGGATTTGTAGAAAGAGAGATTTGCTTTACGCCTCTTTTTGGTTGTGAAAGAACTTTATGAGCTTGTTATCTTAATTTATTCTTTCATAACTTTCTCTTATGTGCAGCCATTGCTTGCAAGCAGATATTGCATGTCAGACTGCATGATATGATTTCCCATAACACAGGAAGAAACATCTTCAAAGTCAAAGCAATCATTATCCTACATCTGCTAAGGTGGAGGTATGTATGATGAACACTGAAGAGCAGTTTCCACTCCTGTCCACTTGGATGGGATTTTACAGCACAAATGTGAGATCTCCTCATTAGTTAAAATTCTGCCTAAGACAACCTTCCAGTCCTATAATCAAAAACTTAGTTATAATCATTGTGTTAGTTGTTCAATTCATTCACTAGACATGCATTTCTTCAGTTCCCACATTCAGTCAAATAGTTCTAAAAAGACCATAAAGACAAATGCCACACCTCCTACAACTTATCAAGTTATGTATAAGCAGTGTCTAAATAATCTGATAGTTAAATTACTCACAGTTGATGGCTACATATCATCAGAGAAGAGGATGAAGCCTGAACTTTTATTATAATAAAGGAAATCGTCAACAGTGTGCTTTGTGACACTCAGGATTCTGTGAGAGAGGTCTCTTTTTAGTCTTTGGAATATAGATTCCACAAATGAAATGCTGTAAAAAATAATGTAGCGTCTGGCAATGATCAATTTAAATTTTAATGAGGTAACTTCTATGAAGCAGTCAGTCTACATCAACCATTTTGGCACACTTTGTTGATTTCTTAAATATTAATTTGTATTTATTTACAATTTTTTATTATCTATTGTTCTCTGGTGAGTTAAAAATCAATGTTTTTTGAAAATATATTTGTAATCACAAGGCATATACTCATAAAAGTAATACTTTTCCTTTTATCATTTTTCCAGGTTTTCTGAATGTCACTACACAAGCAAAGGCTGACCTCCTATACCAGAGCCTCCTTTCTCAACTTTCTGATTTCAGAGAACAGAGGTGCAATGCATCACCACAATGTCAGACTTTATGTAGGGCTGCATGCATGCCATTGAAGCTTTCTCCCAACTGGGTTGTGTCCTAAACTCATATGTTTCTGTTTCTTTTCTGAGATACTCTAATCTCAAAATGAAATATTTATATTTATAGAATGATGTATCCATTGTGATGTTATACCAGCAAAAATTATTATGAAGAAGTTTTTAAAGTACCCTCTTAGAGGGTAGATTATTGAACTTTTCCTGGAAAACTGGGCATCTGCATACAGATTTACAAGGAAGATGGTTGTCTTAGTCACATTCATATTTTTCAAAAATAATCCAAATGTCATAACTAATGAAATAAATAAAAGAAAACATTCAATTGGTGGTTCATGCTTTCAGAGGGGAACAGTCCATCTAGTTTTATGTGAGATTTTATCTTCTAGAAATGTCAGAGAAGTTATGTATGGTTTTTGTCACCATTATCTGCAGGCAAATGTTGGCCATTTCCCTTCAAGAGTCCACCATTTCCTTCTGTTGTCATCTTCCAGAGCATGCATGGAAGATCTTCACAAGGACTTCGTTCCTCATTTTGGTTCTCATTTTGGAATTGATTCCATTGAGAGAATTTGCCAATGATAGTTTCACACCGTTGACA
The DNA here is from genome assembly GCF_014885135.2 of Alexandromys fortis. NCBI lineage: Eukaryota > Metazoa > Chordata > Mammalia > Rodentia > Cricetidae > Alexandromys > Alexandromys fortis. The sequence goes on along the minus strand of NW_026068062.1, from coordinate 2,073,088 downwards.
TACAAGTAAGGTAAATATAAGATCAGTTCACACCCCTTCCCAATTTGAGTCTTTAGCCGATTAATATCCAGCAATGTAAGTATTACTTTGGTATTCCTTTGGGATTTCCCAAACAGCATCCAGTGTTCTGTCAGGCCCATCTAATATTACAATGCTACTTACTTTCTTTACTCCCACTCTTGACTTTTCAAAGTCATTTTCTCTTTAGCTTTAGAGCTATTTTTCACTAATATTGTACTTTATCGTTGCAATCCACACTTTGGACATTGTCACTCTGTGGAGTGTTGAAGTTAGGGATATGAATTTCTATTTAGCAGAGGATGCTTAATGAACAAAATATCATTTAACCTTAACAGAGTTTGGACATTATCTGCTAGAACCAAATTTACTTGTCAAAGCAAGTGATGTTTAGCATTTCTGATATTTCTTTTGTGATGGTTCAAAAGAAAGGCAGGTTCTGTGATACAGCCTAGCTCGATCTTTAGAGGATCTGATGATGGTAAGGACATCGATGGTGAGGAAGTTAGCAATCCACTTTCAAAAAGTATACTGGAAAACTCCATAGGCTTGGTTTTGGTGAATATAGTCAAGTTCTGGTTTCACCACAAGTAATTGCTCTAGATAAAACTGAATTAAATCTTGTCAGCCAGATTTGCTACTAATAGCTGAAGAGAAAGGGGAGAGAAAAGTCCATTTACAGTTTTGTGTTCGTTGCCATTACAGAAATAAAATGTACTTAGCTTATAGAGTATGATTTCACTGTTTCAGGCGTTGGTGCTTCTTTTCTACATTGGGCTTTAGAGTTAGATCTTTATTTTTTTCTGAATTCATTTTTTTTCTACTGCTTTTTGGTGACTTACTCTGAATACTAAAGTCTGTCAGCCAAAAGGAATTTGAAGACAATAGAGAGAGGTAAGGGTGGATCTCAAATATAACTTACAGGAATTCAAATGGAAGATAGCAAGCAATAAACTAATTAAGTTCATGGATAAAACCTGGGAAGGATTAAATGTTTGAGTCAGGTGGGTTCTATGTAACTCTGGAACTTGGGCTGACTGCTAAGAAGTGGCTACTAAGAAGTGGGTTCATTATAATATTCTAAGCCGCAGAACTGATATATTTGCTTGAGTTTCTCTCAAGTGAAAGTAAAGATATGGGGTTAGCAGAGATATTTCTGAAGGTAGGATGCATCTTCCAGAAAGCAGCCTGCCTCTTTACAGATACTAGTGCCATGATGGGATGCAGTAAAGAAAGTCAAAGCAGGGCCAGATTTGTACATGGCATTTCAAGATGGGCAAACTCATTGAAGTACTCTGTGGAAGAATTATTACAGAATTTCTGAATGGTAAACATTACTTTTCTATCACTCTCTAATATATTTAAGCATAAATTGGAATAGAACACTCATTCCTATTAGTTCCTATGATCTAGGAGTCTAAGAACTGCCTTGGTGGGTCTTCTGTCTTGGTCTATATTGGCTGTGACCACAGTTTCAGTTCATGCATTCTCATATGAAAACCAAGATAAGATGACTACAGTTCTGAAGCTGTTGATAGAATTTGATTCCTTATAGTTCTTTCTGATGGGCTTAGACCTTGATACATGACCCTTACTGTAAGATATTAATATTATCACAACCTCTTCCTATTTTGATGTACAAAAAGTTTTCCCACTAAGCTGCTGAAGCTCCACCTCACATACATAATGTATTGTGCTAGGACCATCTCATCACTCCTGCCTGTTTTATTGTTCAGAGGCAAATCACTACTTGACTCACACTAAAACAAACAGGAACTGAGAATGTTGAAAGTTTAAGGTTGACCTTATCAAATCGTAATGACAGAAGCCTTCCCAATAAACAAAAGTTCAGTTATCACTCCTAGAGTTTGCTTTACCCGGCACAGATGTAAGGGTTGCCATTGTTGTAGGTAGCACCTGATGTCCTGAGTAGACAGAGGAGGATTGGGACAGGTATGGAAACAGGATTTCTGGCTAAGCGGAATTCATCGTCTAGAGGTATACAAATATTTTTGCTCATTTGTGAATTTACTAGAATCTCTGTTGCAGATGGAGGCATATTTTCATTGGGCAGAATAGATCTTGAACTTTGAGTTAACAGGTGTCTTCTAGGTTTTACAATGGATTTATGGCTAAAGTTGACAGAATGGTTGAAGTGAATGCTAAGAACTCCTCTCAATAAAGGGACTTCCTGTCCTCAGAGCTCTGTGTCTACAGCTAGGGCTAAGTGTCCCTCTGTCAGGAAAGAACAATCTGGAAGAGTCTTTTATAGCATCATCATCTTTAGGCGGCAGATTGTATTATGTTAGACTGTTCCCAGAATTGTATGTGGTGCTTCTTTGCTAGAAGAAAGACATATTTTACAGATGGATTTACCATCCTGACCACCATGATCACTTTTACTGGATAATTAATTAGCATATTGCCTTCTAAACGAAGCCTACATCCAGTGTATTTCCTATGGGCAAGGTCATGCAATTTGTAATACATTCTGCTCAGAGTAGAATGCCCGTCCCAGTTCTTGGCCCATTAGTAGAAGATCAATAAATATTTCTTGAAAGAGTAGATACATAAAATGCATTAAGATGTCCTAGAATAGAAGTGGAAGGGAGAGAAAAGGAATATAAAGTTAGGAACTCATAAAATGGATCCCAAAATGAGAGCAATATAAAAATCAATTCTTAAAATCCTTTCACATTTGCTATGAGCGGGCCACAAAGTTGACTTTCAGGCTTCCAGAAGCCAATATGGAGGAGGAAATGGAATCCATTATACAAGTGATGATGTCCACACAGCAGAAGTTCCTTAACTATCCATAATTTGGAAACGTTATTTTACAGTATTCCTTAATACAAAGCTTCATGCCCTCATATCTTTCTGTCATGAGATAAGCTAGCATTTTTACAAAAAAACTTTTCATAATTTTGAGAATGATGTGTTACATTAAACATATAAGGGTACCCTTCAATGATTTTACATTTTAATTTGAATGAAATGATAAGTGTTTGAAATTATTTTAACAGTTTGCTGAATAAAATGACTTAAATATATTTTGATGAAAGTAGGTATTTCGGTATTTTCCAGTGACTTTCTTTGACACTGAAGTGAAAATCACTGGATTGCCTGCTACATCTCAGGACATTTAAAGCGAGCATCCATAGCACTGTCTTTAAACTGAGTTACTGGACAATAATTGGTAGGATGAAAAAGAGACATAGACTTTCTTTTGAGTTATTATTATCTATTTTCCCAAGTTCAAACTTAGCTGGACCCCTCTCAGCTGTACATAAAGAGTTGCCAAAGTTTTATCATTTCACAATTCAATCTATAGAAAATTTTTTTCCCAGAAACTGAATTGCTTGGTATATAAATATGTCAGCATAAAAAGCAATTATTTTTGAATTAGCAACTATAAATTAATGTTTTCCAAACAAATGAGCAGTTATACAATCAATAATAAAAATTATGCTTCTTAGGGTATCTCACTGACCAGATTCTGACTTCGTCTTCAGAACTTCTAATTTAGCCTTTATAAATAATTAGCCAAGGTGCCTCGTTAGCGCAGTAGGTAGCGTGTCAGTCTCATAAATAATTAACCACACTCTAAACAGAGACAAACATGACCATACTTGTGCATCTTCCATTTGATTTTATTCTAAATGTTCTTACCGTGATGTACCATGTTTATTTATCTGACACTATACTTCTAGAGGCCTATATTGATTTGTAATCCTTTTAACATGAATGTGACAAATGTTGCTTTGAATTTTTATTTTTGTGTCCATGCTTGGCCATATCTATGATATGTTTCTTGAGACAGAAAAACATATATTCTGCTTTTATGGGAATCTGTCATTGAAATATGGCAGTTAAGGCAATACTTCCTTCACTCAACTCATGTGTCCTGCAGATCATGTATCTTAGTCAACAGTGTTTTGGTGCACAACTTCTTACACCATTATAAGTTTTATAATTCATGTTATGTATAATTATGTAACTTGTGGAAAACAGTGTGATGTTGTTGGATTTCAAATTACTTGTCAGCATAATTGTGTATAATTTTTCATGAATTTAAATCATATATCCACTCCTTTAGAATGGAAATGATTTTTATGAACACAGATGGAGCATTTCATAGATTAATGAATGAGAACTCTTCACATGTTAGAGTTTTATGTCTTCTAAAAATATTAGAATTGGTTTTTTTTATTTTTTTAATTTTTTTGAATTCCAGGTTGTATTTTTCAAGTTCTATCATACATGCTTTACTCCCCACAAACTTTTTGTACTTATAATTATAAATTAGACAGACTCAACACAGAGATAAGAGGACCGAATTCTGACCTCAAAAGTACAAAAGGGAATCTACTACCAAAAAGCAGGGTGTGGGAGAAGTGATAAAGAAGGGTGTGTCTTGACTAAATTCACAAGACAGGATTTTATTGAAAGGAATGTGTGTTGAGGGGGTGGGTTGCAAAGTGTCAGGGGTGTAGATACAAAAGAAAGGAATAATTTCCTAAACTGATAAACTGATTGACAGTTGCTGCTCTCTCTTCTTTCTGAGTATGTGTACTTAAAGAAAGACGGGAGAAAGAAGAGAAACAGAAAAAAGTGAAAAGAAGGAAGAGAGGGAGGGAGAGAACATGAATAAGAAAGAAGAGAGAGCAGCTTTATAATAAAAAGTTTTTAAATGACATTTTGACTACAAGCTATTTGAAGGTTAGATGACTACAGATTTTGCTTCTAGAAGTCATGTTTGACAATACACTGAAATATTTAAAGACTAAGTCTTAGGTGCAGGAGTGTTTAATCTGGCTTCTGTCCAAAACAACATCTACAATCCCTGCCACTATTTTTAGAATGATTAATGGTGAGTAAATGCTTTATTCATGTATAATTTATTCATTTATCTTTCTATGGGAAGCTCATATGTAATACTCAAGGAAAATATATAAAGAAGAGAGAATTCAACTTCATCTGGAATTTGTATTTAGAGACTAAAAGGTCAATTCAGACATTGACATTACTACTATTACATCCTAAACAGATAATATTTAAGTTGAGGAGGTACCACTTAGTGAAGAATAAAACGTGTGTCTCACTAAAACATGTTCTTCTATTTGACTTTATAAATCCCAGCAACCTTGCTACAGAACAGGAGCACAGGCATGAGATGCGTACTAAGCACACAAAGAAACAAGTGACTCTAAAATATTTTTTTTTATTTTCCACATCGACCTTCTAAAGACGTGTGGTGATAGGATATCTCTCCCTCGATCCCTCATCTTCTGCTTCCTTTTTCTCCATAGCTTCACAGTTTGTAGTATTGCCACCTCAGGCAGAGTCTCTTCTGACTTCCTAGGCAACTCTAAATGTAGATCTCGCTTCCATCAAAACACTTGAGCTTTTGCACACACACACACACACACACACACACACACACACACACACCAGACAAGCTTTTCTTAAAGGGCTTCTGTCACGTTAGCTTGATTTGTTTCAAAGCCACTCGTGTTGATAACATCTCAATGGGATGTACCTGTGGAGCGTCAACCATCTCACTCTGTCAGTCAGAACCACTTCCTTCTTCTTTATATATTACTAACCACATCTCTGAACTTGTCATACACACTTTGGGTCATGATGGATCAGATCACGTATAGCACAAGGTCAGTGCTCCAGGTGTCACAGGTGCCTGGTGTTCTATGGCTCCTCTCTGCTCACTAGAAAACACTGGGGAGGCCCAAAGAGTTTCTCAAAGGGAAGGTATGTATGCATAGAGCTTTACCCCAATGTGCTAAGGAGATTCTTTGGGAGTCTATTTAAGCCTTAAACACTACAAGGCACCGTCGTGTGCTGCTGGGACTAGCTCTTGTGCTCCTGCAACAGCGTGCAGCTGGAAACTGTTTTGCTCCTGATGCCGTGCTTCCTTTGTTCTTACCCAAACTGAAGCAATTGGAAAGGGCATATAAATAGGTGATAAACATGGCTTAAAAGAAACGTTTTCCCATAAGATTAGGACTGGGAAACAGAAAGTTGACATAAATCTAATTTAAAAAAATCAGGATAATCTTAAAATCATATAGTCTTAAATCCACAGATTTAATAAATTTAAAAGTATAGAATCTTGCGTGGAGACAGGATCTTGCCCACTTTGGTCTAAGGATTCGGTAGAGGTAAAAGGTCTCTCTAGTGGCTAGCTCCTTAAGTTCTCTGATCTTCAGGCAAGTTTTATTTGTTAGATCACAAACAAAATATCACCACACATCTTTCCTGAAACAGTTGAGAATAATTATAAATATCTTTAGCATTAAAACAGCGTGGTGAAAAATTCCCTGTAGTACTATTTGTGGCCCATTGTTTTAAGTGCAAACCTTAGGTTTAAAGAACCTACCTAATCTACACTTGCATCATGCTTACAAGTAGTGTTCTTTATGGAGGTCTAATGTCATTTTTAAAAATTATAATTATGTCTCCAGAAGCATGAATTTGGGTTAAATAAAATTGGAGTTGATAGGAATGTTTATTGAGATCCTGGGAGTATTAAAGTCATATAATGATGAAGATATATTCTGGTTAGCAATAGTTATATTATACCTATGGCATGACATAATAGGACAGCTAAAAACTTTTAATGTGAAAGTAAACATTCTCCAATAGCAGGTCTTATAAAATATCTGGTTGGGGATGGGGAGTTTGTCGGTAGGGGTGTTTGCTGCACAAGCATGAGGAACTGAGTCTCAGTCCCTAAAGGCACCTGAAATCCAGGCATGGCCACACACGCCTATCTTCCAGCATTGCAAAAGGCAGAGAAGAGAGGATTACTGGGCCTTGCCGATACCAGTGTAGTTCAGCATCAGTGAGATATCCTGTCATAAGGGAGTAAGGCAGAGAGATACCGAATACCCCAGGCATTGTCTTCTGGTCTCTGTAGATGTGGTGTACAGGAACGTGCACCCCCCCACACACACACTTATGACATCATGGTTAACATACACATAACACACAGAGAGAGACTGACACACACAAGCACACACAAACAACTGGCACACGCACACAGAGGGAGAGAAACACTGTAGTTTAATAACTTTATCGCCATATAGCAGTCTCTGCTATAAATGTTTGAAGGCATTGAATGGTTACAGATTTTCCAGTGCTGGGAAATTCAAGTAAGCAATGAATGGGAGGCTGCAAGGGTTCATGAAATTCATGAGAAGTCACATCTAACATTTCATGCAATGAGTCTCTTACATAGAATTCACATAACTCGGAGGATCTGAGGCGTGATTAAAAGAGAGTGTAACCTTCTGGACTTGGCTTCTTTCATACACACGCCCTCCCTATGTCCATTCATTTTATCACAAATATTAACACATCGCCACAAAGAAAAAGAAAATAAGGGAAAAAGAAGAAAATGATATAATGTTTTAGTAAGGTCACACCAAAATTTAATGTCTGGATTGAACACAGCATGTTCTTTAATGTAGCATAAAATTATATAGGTAATATTGTACTGGTTTTTCAGGCAATAAGCACATATCACTATTGATTATCATTTAAATGAGGTTATTTTCCTATGAATTGAAGTTTTTAGACCTCTAAAGGATTGAAAAAAATTTGCAATGAAAATCTTGAATTATTATATAAAATGTTAATAAAAAATAAGCTCCATTTCTGATGTTTTAAAATATATTATATGAAGTTTAATGTCATAGAGCACACACACATACATGCATATGTATGTTCATGTGTGGCTTGAGCCATTATTGACTGAGATTTCTGTCCCACCTGGTCCTTCAGTCATTCAGTCCCAAAGAAATATACAAAGGTCTACATTAATCTTAAACTGGTTTACCTAGTAGCTCAGGCTTCTTATTAATTAATTCTTACATCTTACATTAACCCGTTATTCTTGTCTGTGTTAGCCACGTGCTTGGTGCCTTTTCTGGTGAGGCAGTCACATCTTGCTTGCTTTGTGGCTTCCTTTCTATTTGGGTGAGGACTGCTGACTGACTTTTCCCTCTTCCCAGAATTCTTGTTGTCTCACCTATACTTCCTGCCTGGCTAATTTGGTTAAACAACCATGGAAAGGCCTGGCATGGTGGTGTGTAGCTTTAGAGCTGGCACTTGGGATGCAGAGGAAGACAGAGGCAGGAAGATCTCTGTGGGTACAAGGCCACCTAGGTCTATGTAGAGAGCTACAAGATAGGACTCCCAGAGAGACTCTATGCCAAAACAACAAAACCAAAACCAAACAAATACCAAAAAAAAAAACTACCACCACCACCACCACCTACAGCCAAAACCCTGCTATGAGTCACTACATTTCATAAAAACGATACTAAGAAACTAATTCTGAGACCTGAAAATAAATAAAAAGATGAGTCTGAATCATGAAGATTCATTTTCTAGTTTTCTTATTCTAGATTTTAATGAATCGACAAATGTACTAGTGTAGCACGATTACTAAGAACCCAGACACAGAAGTTGGAGTTCAATCTGAATGCGGGAAGAGCTAAACAGCCAGCCACTAGCTCCTACCTCCACCTGAGCTAGAAATGACCATCCTGCCTCCAGGAATCTCAGAATGAGACTGAGTTTGAGAGCTGTCTCCCCCCCCCATTTTATATTCCTCGCTAGGGCTGGGATTAAAGGCATGAGCCACTGGGATTAAAGACATGCATCACCTACTTTCTATACCGAGCTAGTGTGGATTAAAGGTGTGTGTCATCACTGCCTGGTCCATAAGGCTGATCAGTGGGGTTGTTTTACTCTCTGAACTTCAGGCAAGCTTTATTTATTAAAATACAAATGGAATTTCATTACATACTAGTTGGAGTCCATTATGCAAACTTTAGACCAAGCTTATAACTGTGAGGTTTCTTTTTCTATGCCACAAAAGAACATCAAAGGACATAATATCAAAGCAGTAAAGGGTGTATATGAAATTAGAAACACTCATGTCATCGACTTCAGACATGAGAAGGCACTCAACATTGAAACAGGTTGAACTCTGAGAGTTCTCTGAAAGCGATTTTTAAAAGGCAGTGATTTAAAAAAATAATTAATGTGTTGTCTTTTTTGGCAATTACGTTGTTTGTTAGTCTTTATTACTTCTATGAAAAGAACATGAATTACTTATACAATTCAGAAAATAAATTTAATTTGTCTCAATGCCATATTTATAAAATAATTTCCTTCGATATAGAAAGGCAACTTAACATGGGAAATATTCTTTGCCATTTAAAAACCAGAGTATAAACAGAAGAGACTCCTCTGCTCTCTCCTCCTTGCAATGTATCATAGAGAAATTATCAAGCAATGAATTTAAAATGGGTCAGATGAAAGCCATTTAAACTGTGATATATATATATATATATATATATATATAATCAATTCTAGTCAGTTAGTGCTACAGGCTCATCGAGACAAACCCTTTATCAAGATATAAAGCACTAATAAGAACAAAATGTTCACATACTGTGGATAATGCCTGGAAGACGATGTAATTTTACTTTATTACGCTGTTATCGTCAACATTATTCCTTGCGTGCACTGGGCACACACAGCTACTGGAGTAGAAAGCAGGATGAGGGGCTTGTGCTAAATCAGGACAACTTCCAAAATTTCATCATTAACACAAGCATTTTTTCCTTGAACAATAATACTAGTACATCCACGAATCAGCATTTTACGTATCGAAATTTTCCATCATATTATAACTCAATAGCTTCAAATGGGTTTTCTGATTGGATTATATAGAACATTTTCAGACATGATAAATAAAATCTGTGCATTCAGGCACAATTTTGGATATCTGCATTCACAGTTCATGGGGTGAGATGGTATCAAATATTATTTAAAAAGAACATAAGGAGCTACAGTTTGTCAGATTTCTTAGGCTGGAAAGAACTTTGACTCATTTTTGACTTGTTTGAGTAATCAAAATACATAAAACAGCAAGAATGAGGTCATGTGCCAAGGAAGAGTTGTAATTTATATACATCCAGGTGCTTTTCAAGTTAGTATATGCTTGCATACATGTTGCTACCAGAGATAAAAATATCATAACTCAAAACTAGAGTTGATACATGTATCTGACTCCCTTTGCCTAACCTACCTTAGTTCTGTTCAGAGCATTTCTGTTCTCCAATAACTTTACAAACTAGTCTTAAACCAAACCAATTTTACATCAAATTTCTAAATATTTCACCCAAATTATTGAATACCATATTTAAATATCTCAAAAGAGAAAGCTGCATGGATATTGGAGTTACAAGTGAGCTTTTGGCATATATGATAGATATGTAAGCTATAAAACACAAATTGTGGAAACACTTTCCACAAAGTGGGCTATGGTGTATAGGGTAATAAAATGGCTGGCTGGGTATATGTCCCACTGATGATGCCCTCATTGAGAGTCTAAAACCACACATTTTTAGCGTGGACAAAGACCAACATTCAAAGTATGTTTCTTTTAAATATATATATGACTTTCATAATTCCAAAACTTGTAAATCAAGCTGGAATAAGTCATGACTAGAAAGCTAAGGTGTTCTTTCTTCTAGAGCTCAAAATCCCTTCTTAGCAATTTGTAAAAGAAAGCCTCATCAAGATTTACAGAAGATATATACATTTAGTTGCTCTGGGGAAAACAGTAGTCATATGAAATAATCCAAAATCTTTGTTTCGATGAGAAATACTATTTTCATTCTGATCTTCATGAATTCAGAGTTCAAATTGGAGCACTTTAAGTGTGAAAATGTCCTGTTAGCTTCAATTCAAATGTTTACATTTTATCTTGCATTTTTATCCTGAAGTTTGAAGAGAAGCATACTGAGGAAGGTAGCTATTCTCGTCTCACAAACTCAGGCTGGAGTTGTTTGGTTATTACAACTGTTTAGCCTGGTAGAATCCAGCGACCCTTTTATCTGTTGCAAGCACCATTTGTTGTGATTGCTAGCCACCATATATACCTAATTAGATCAGGTTACACCCATAATACATACTAAGTGTGTGACTAAAATTCACAGTCAGATTTGTTTTCTCCATATACGCTGAAACAGCAAGCAGTGATTCTTTCTTCTTGTATAACATAAAAAAAAAAATAACCTTGGCCTCATGATTAGAATGGTGCAATTCTGAGACTCAGCTTCTCCATTTTCCAGGCCTGCTTCTCTGTCGCTCTGCACAAGGGGACAGAAAAGAACAGGCCCAAATCTCTGGCCTGAAACATGTAGATAAACCCATTTGTTCAGCTGTCTTCTAACCTGCTAACGTGCGACAAAACCTCAATTGAATAATCACAACAGAGAAACTATATCAAATTTACCATTAAAAATATTGATGAGATGGCCAGTTTCACAATGTTTGCTGACACATGATGCCCTGGATAGAGTGTTTTAATTAAATATTCAGCGGCATCCTGTTTCCATGGAGCCCTGAAAGAGGCTACTTTCTTCCAATGGATAGTGCAGCAGGAGAGGGAAAAGAAAACCTGTCTGAGAAATGAGCTTCTCCTATTATTCACTCTACACTTGATTTCAAATTGTGTCTCCTAGGCTCAGTTCTCTCTAGTAGCAACTAATGGTGCTTCATCGGTAAAGACATTTTGATAAAAGCTGTGTTTTACAGCAGAATCTAGTTCCTTCAACAGAAGCTAGTTAAGTTGAAAAATGATACAAAGATCTGAATACTTGATGACACATTGTGAAGCATGTTTCCTTGACTCTAGAGTTGTGCAGAATCAGACAAAATGATGTGTAATTGTAGTCTGGACAGATTATCAGGCGAGTAGTTAGCTATGAAGTCACTAAGGATAATGTTTGTCTTGGCCGCTGGGTTTCCTGATAGTCAGAATGCCCACAGGTGGTTAAATGCTCTTAAAGCTGTGCTATGGTTGTTCTCGATGCAGTAGAAAGAGATTCACTTTTCCAGTTGCCATATGTGTGCACTGAGAGTTTCTACCTCCTCAGAACATTGTGACTCCGTTATAATATCACTTTCAGTGGGGTTTTAAAGTGATTTCCTTGTGGGCTTTTCTAGAGAATGAGACAAGCTACCTGAAAGGGAGTTGATTTCACCATGATTTTGGAAGAATAAAGTATCACTCTCATGAATATCTAATCTACCTCATACATATTCATAGAAAGGGTCTACACTTCTCACAGTGTAGAAGCACTGGGCTGCTTGCTCTCTGCCTTCTGTGTGGAACTCTCGATTCTGTGTTTGAAATGTATGTTTAGCTTTTCAAATAAACTTGTGATTAAATTGTCTGCCTCTTCACTGAGTTCTTCCCTTTGAGAAGACAGGAAACTTTGAGACCCATTTAACAGAATTACCACAGACTTTGGAGAGATTTTTAAATGATATTTATGTGAAGATCCAAAATTCAGCACAGAAATTTTACATGTCTTTCAAAAATTAAATGATACTTACTCTATTGTTTATAATTTCCTTCTTGGAACATTCTTTTTTCTGTTGCTATTAAATTACATTTTATAAAGCTAGCAGAACTTCTATTATAATCCTTCTTTTGAATCATTCTTGTTTTTTTTTTTCTGCCATAAAATTGCGACATTTTATGGAGCTGGTAGAATTCTTAGTCTATAGATCTTATTAAAGAGTGTTTTTAATCATACTCCACTGATGTGGGATTCCCCTCTATATGCTGTGAATACCATTGGTTAATAAAGAAACTGGCTTGGCCTGACAGGATAGAACAGAGCTAGGCAGGGAAAACTAAACTTAATTCTGGGAGAAAGTCGACAGAGTCAGAAAGAAGCCATGTAGCCCTGACAGAGACAAACACCGGATGGAACTTTATCCAGTAAACCACAGCCATGTGACCATACACAGATTAATAAAGATTGGTTAGTTTAGGATATGAATTAGCTAGAAATATGCTCAAGCTATAGATCAAACAGTATTGCAGATAATATGGTTTCTGTGTGATTATTTCAGGGCTGGATGTTTGGGAAACAAATAAGCAGTCTTCTTACAACACTCCACAGAGGTAGAAAGGAAGAAGCCAGAAGAGAAACATTTTAACTCATTGCAACAGTCTCTGTCTTTATATGAATTGACTTTTATCTTTCTAAATATTGTTTATACTTTTAATTTTTCTTTCTTAGTGGTGCAAACGTGCTTTTAAATACTATTTCACAATGGATTCTTATTATGTATAAAGGATCAAATTTATAATTTGTGTATTTTAGTGTATTTTTATCATGGTGTCTGAGTTAAGAGTGATTTTTCACTCTTGAAATGACAGCCTTTCAAATGTAGTGGCTTATGCCTATAATCTACTCAGGTGACAAAGCAAGACAGTGATGACTTCTAGCAAAGCTAGCAAAGTTGTTGAAGTACTTTGTGATGTTTTTCCCAAGTAGGATTATGAATCACACTATTATAAAAGAAAAATACCAAAAAACAAAACAACAAAACAAAACATCCAGAAACATATATGAAGGCTGTTTTGTGTTGGTCAATTACTTGTGGTCGTTGATCCTGCTCTGGAGTATGATTTACATCTTGTGACACTCTGTTGGAGCAAAGTGTTTTTTTTTTCACACAGGTATCACTTTTATCGTTATTTTTAATATATCCTTTTATATATTTTATATATCCTTTTGCTGAGGGGTGGGACTTTCGGTCTATGTTACCCTTCATGGTACTGGGCATTTATCTGCCTTGGATTTGTTCATGACTTAGGCAGGCTATAAAATTCTCCATGAGGACAGACATGCATCTTCCCTCTTGTTTTTTGAAGATATTGTTTTCTTGGGTTGACTAATCATATCTAGGTCTAATAATCTATTTTCCCTCATCTTCTGTATAGACCCTGGTACTTTCAGGAGAAGGATTTGATGAATGCATTCCATTTGGAGCTGAATGCTTCAAAGCCTCTCACTCTGTCCAGTTGTGGGGCTCTGTGTTAATCCCTGTCCACATCCACAGCAGGTTTCTCTGATGAGGTTTCCTAAAGGGTCTAGATCTATAGGTCTGCTCTATGGTTCTAAAAATATTTCATCGGAGTCACTTTGTTGTTATATTTACTCAGTATAATAAATTTTATATATTTATACATAAATATAATTCATATAGTAAATTTATGTAGTAATTTTTCTCCTAGATTCTTGACCATATTCACTTTCAGGTTTTTGGTCACCATAGTATGTAAATAGCAGTGTTAGGTATGGATTCCTTTAATGATGTAGACCTTAAATACAACAAATTTAATCATAACATTTGTGCCACAATTGAACTACTATGTCTTGCTGATTTTGTAGTTGGGTAATATTAGTGATTACTTTTCTCTCTGCTAGTACACAGAGTACCTTCCTGAATTGTATACACTAGTTAGTAGGGGTGAAGCTTCTACTTGGGTACCAGCTTCATTTCTGTATGTTCAATCAAATAATTAAGTTGTGTTTTCAGCAGAAGGACCTCACCACCAGATTGTAGAGAGTAACCCTTGACAATAGCCTATGATGTTCAGGGGGGTCTATGGAATCCGTTTGGCTATTACTCAACAATATGTCACCCATTCCTGGCATGTGAAGTTTTACTTGGTGACATATCTGGTGGAGGCATTCTCTACCCATTTAATAGTGACTACATTTAAATTCCTTTCCTTTCATACACACACACACACACACACACACACACACACACACACACGTTTTTTCAAAAGGCCTTTTCTGTTAGTGTTAACGATACCTCATCACATTACCTCCTTTACTCTGATCCCTCACCCTTGTCCCCTTTGAATTCTCCCATTCTAATTTCTACCTTCTCTCTTTACAATAATATATTCTATTTCCTATTCCTTGGAAGATTCCTTCTCTTGCCTGGTCCCTCACTAAGAGCCTAATATCTTTGGTTATTTGGACTGAAATATGTGTGTCTAAATTTTAAAAGACAAACACTAAGCATAATAGAAAACATGCAAACTTTGTGAGGATTTGTTGTCCTGTTTTGTTTTGTTTTTTTTTGTTTGTTTGATTGTTCCTTTTTGCTGAGATCTGGATTACCTCATTCAAGATGATTGTTTCTGGTTCTATCTAATTATCTTCAATTTTCATGCTTTCATTATTCCCAATAGCGGCCCCATGCTCATTTTCTATTCATTAATTGATGGACATATAGGCTATTTTTAGTATCTAGCTATTATAAATAGAGCAGAAATGAGCATGAATGAGCGCATATCTCTAGTAAAATGTAAAGTCCTCAGAGTATATGCTTAAGAGGGATATAGCTGGATATGACCAGCACACTAAATAAATCAGATGGTAAGAGGAATAACTGTTTCAATTTCTTGGAAGTTATCATAACTAGTAAATGGAAACCTAGGTATCTCTATGTTTTAGTGTTAATTTATTCCAAAGTATAATTATACTACTTTCTGCCTTCCCTTCTATCACTCTAGCCCTTTCCAAGTCCTTTCCTTTTAATTCCTCCCATTTTCCCCATTCTCAGATTTACAGCATCATCCACGCCAATATAGGCACAAATATATAAACAACTAAGTCTGTGTTTCTTCTTTGTACATAGTTTCATGACTGACCACTTTGTGTTTGACCACCCATTAGGGGCTCATCCTTAAAGAGGATAACATGTCCTCTCCCAGCCATCATCTGTCGTCTGTCGTTACTGGAACAAGGGGATGGCCTGGTGAAAGGTTCCCTTTTCTCATTAGCATTCCATTGGGAGCTGTTAAGATTGTATCTTGCAGAAATCTATTCAAGATATTGTTTCAAAGATGACATTCTGGCATTCTGACTCTCAGAATCTTTCCATCTCTTTTCCTGCAATGTGCCCTGAACAATATATCTAATTTAACAAATCAGATGGTAGAAAAAGAGTAAAGGAGCTGTGAAATAGATTTATCCATTGGGTCTGGGATCCCCACAATCTGTTGATCTTTGCATTGTGGTCTTTGTTATTATTAAAAAAAAGATAAACATATGTTTTCAAATACAATAGCCACCAAGCTAAGAGTGTCTATGTAAAATTAAGCTGTTAATTCTGGAGCATAATATAAAGTAAAATAGATTAGCTTCTTTCAATGCTACAAGTGTATAGTGGACCTACAATAGACATCACATCACAGGTATGCAAAATCACTTCACTAACAATGGATTAGAGTGATACAAATATGCCAATTTTCATTTTCCCAGCAAGAGTTAAAAGATAGTAAATAAGAATTTTTAAAACCATACTACATATTGTCACAACATCATAGTGCCATGGCCATTGAAGGAGAAACAGTAAGTGAAAACTACAAAAGAGTCATCTGCAAGCACTCAGTATTGGGATGTGAATTTTACCTGTATCAAAAAATTCCACAGCCTTTTATTAGTTTGTACAATTTCCATGACATTACCCATCAGGAAAAATTGTTGAATATATAAACAAATTATACTATTAAAAAAGAAGCAAGTGAGGACATGTGAAAATAAATATTTGTTAATTCAGTAAATAACAATATTGCAATGTGTGTCTTTATAAATCATCTGGGGTAAAAGGCTTTGTACTGAAGAATCTCTAGAATGCCTTCCACATGAAGTTACAATATTTAACTTGCATTTGAATGTTCCAAAAACCCTTCTTAGAATTTTTCTTTGATCAAATATATTCATCAATTTTATGAAATATGAATGATGTCTTCATTCATAATCATGGCTCATTCTTATAATTTCAATGATTATATAATCAATGTTAAGACCTATGGGAAAATTCTTGCAGGATGACAGTTCCTAGAGCTGAATTACCATCTAAATGTGGACCATTAGGGCATTTTTATTTCGGCAATAACAGAGGGATGTGGAATAATTAAGGGAGAGATGAGAACTGGCTTGCTATATACAAATTTGAATTAGAATAAAAGTCATGCTGTCACAAAAATGCAATTCAAATCAGTTGACTGGAAGAACTTAAAGAGTGAGAATGTGCCAGACAGAGGGATGACCCTCAGCAGAAGCTTTAAGGAAGATTTGTGCTTGTACTATTACAGAGAAAAAAAATTATATGAGTAGAATGCTATGAATCAAGGCACTGTGAGTTCAGCTACTCATAATAGAAGTTAAATGAAGTTGAATGTCACACAAAGAGAAAAAGGCAAATTAAAACATATTTACATATAGTAATAAAGTTAGAACAGTATAATTTGTGCATCACCTGTAAATATATTTGTCTAGGTGTCTTGCAAATATTGTTTCTGTGCAATATGCCTCTGATGTCTATACTATCTCAGTAGATAATGTTGAAATCTGCAAACTTTTAATTACTGAGCATTCATTGCCTACTTGAAGGTAACATTACAACCTACCACATGAAAAATTATGACAGACACCTCTAATCTTTAAATATTAATGGTATTCATTTTCTCTCCTGTATCCTGTTGTTCAAAATAGTCCATTGTGAGTCTCTAATTCTAGGTGTTTTCAATGTCATGTAATTTCATATCATGTCATGTTGAATTTATTATGAAAGATCATTTCTAATTTTAATTTTTACTCCTTATTCTAACAATGCCCTAGTCTAAATCAACTGAACTATGCCCCTGATCTATTGTCGATATCTCTCTGCTTTTCTGTCATGTGGGGTCTTACTTTGGGTTTTTATTGCTGTGAAGAGACACCATGACCACAGTATACTCTCCCACCATACCCCCATCCAGTCTTCAGAGAGGTTAAGTCACATTGCTTTGGTGAAGGTCCAAGGCCCTCCCTACTATATTTTGGCTGAGCAAGGTATCCATTCAAAGAGAATAAGTTCCCAAAAATCCAGTACATGCAGTAGGGATAAATCTTGGTGCCACTGACAGTGGCCCATCAGTCTGCCCCAGCCATGCAACTGTCAACCACACTCAGAGGGACCAGGTGGCCCTATGCTTGTCTTTTCCCAGTCCTGCTGGGGCTGGTGAGCTCCCATTAGCTGTTTCAGTTGTGTACCCATCACGGTCTTGACCTCTTTGCTTATATTCTCATTTTTTCCACTCTTCAACTGGACTTTGGGAGCTCAGTCCAGTGCTCCAATGTGGATCTCTGCCTCTGTTTCCATCAGTTACTGGATGAAGGTTCTATGGTGATATTTAAGATGTTCATCAGTCTGTCTACAGGACAAGTCAAGATCATGCCCCATCTTCTCTATTGCTTAGGATCTTAGCTGGGGTCATGCTTGTGGAATCCTGGGAATCCCCATCAAAATCCCAACACAGTTCCTCACAGACCTTGAAAGAATAATAATGAACTTCATATGGAAAAGCAAAAGTTCCAGGACAGCCACACAATCCTGTACAATAAAGGAACTTCCAGAGACATCACCATCCCTGACATCAAGCTCTATTACAGAGCTATAATAATTAAAACAGCTTGGTACTGGCATAAAAACAGAGAGGTTGACCAATGGAATCGAATCAAATGCCCGGATATTAATCCACATACCTATGGATGCCTCATTTTTGATAAAGAAACTAAAATTATACAATGGAAAAAATAAAGTATCTTCAAAAATGGTGCTGGAATAATTGGGTTTCAACATGTAGAAGAACGAGAGAAGGAAAGTATTTTAGCAATATCAGTTGGTTTGATTCTATGTGCACGTTCTCACTCTAACACTGGAATTGGGAGGTCAGCCTGAGCAAGACAGTGTGCCCCTCCTTCCAGTAACACCTCAGCTGAAGAGCTAGTCTTTTCTTGCAGAGACCTTGTGATGGTACCAGTTAGCCCAAGCATTGCATTTCTATTACTTGTGATACCCAACCCTTATTAAGGCCTCCTAGAAATTCTGATTAAGTGTATTTGTGTGGAGTTATTGATTTGATGTTTTAAAATATTACAAGGCCAATAATTATCATATTCCTATCTATGCCAGGAACTATACTCACAATGTATTTTCTTAAATTACATTATCTCATAAAACAATATTCTCACTTTCATATTTAGTTCACGGTATTAGTTTTATAATAACAGACTCCTTCCGATGATCTAATTATATTAACTAGATAATCTCTAACAGACATTTTCATTAAGAATTGCATTTTCTGGTGCCTTTAAACATAAGACAAAATGAATTACTCATTTGAAGTTAATCATTCAGTTTTGTTTTGTTTTGCTTTTCTTACCAAGAACTAGAAATACTGACAAAATAAATCTAGCCACTTCACTCTTTACCCACATCACTGTTTAGTAAGAAAATATAATTTATTTTCTAGAAAACTATTTTTGTCCAGATAAGTTCTTAACTTTTCACACTGGCATTTAGAGATGCCAAAAGTGTCCTCACCCCATCAAACAGGCAACATGAGAAATTAAGTAGCCAAGAATACGGAGTGGAATATGTGTATTATGTGGAGCTAACCATTATGTTTACCCCACAACCCCCCCCCTTCCTGTTCTGATGCACAAGCACTGCCAGTGGAACTTCATCTCCTTGAATGCAATCCTTACTTAATCCTCACCTTTTAACATTGGTGTCAGGTTATAAAGACAGTGGCTTTGGCATTGCACCATCTCCTCTGTCATGGTTTCACATCACACAGACCAGCTTGCTTTACACGAAGCAGCCCAACAGAAAGGTCTATGCTGTGAATGGTAAGGTTGCCAACAATCAAGAAGACACGAGAAACAAACCTGCAGCCACAGACCAAATTCCTTCTGCTGAAATAATCCATTTAAGAAAGGTGCAGACCACCATGTTTATTAAGCCAATTAAGACTATGAATCATTTATTTTGGGTTGACAACCAAGAATGGGCAGGGCCTAAGAGAGAACACTGGTGACAAAGCTCAGGGTACACCTTTTTAAAAATATTTTTTTTAAAAAAATGTCTTTTTACATCATACATACCAATCCAAATTTCCACTCCCTCACTTCCTCCCACTCCCGCTACCTAACCCCCACCGCACACCCGTTTATTCCTCATAGAAGGCAAGGTGCATTGCCTTAGGAAAGGTCCAAGGCCCTCCCCACAACATCCAGGCTGACCAAATTATCCACCCAAAATCCAGTACAAAAGCTGTAGGGATAAATCCTGGTGCCACTGTCAGTGGCCCCTCAGTCTTCCCCAGCGATGCAGCTGTCAGCCACATTCAGAGGGACTAGTTTGGTTCTATGATTGTTCCTTCCCAGTCCAGCTGGAGTTGGTGAGCTCCCATTAGCTCAGGTGGACTGTTTCAGTGAGTGTACCCATCATGGTCTTGACCTCTTTGCTCATATTTTCATTCCTTCCACTCTTCAACTGGACTTTGGGAGCTCAGTCCAGTGCTCCAATGTGGGTCTCTGCCTCCAATTTTTTTTTTCAGTTGCTGGGTGAAGATTCTATAGTGATATTTAAGATATTCATCAATCTGACTACAAGGTAAGGATAGCTAGGGTATCCTCTCCTCTATTGCTCAGCTGGGGTCATTCCTGTGGTCTACTGGGAATTTCTCTAGAGCCAACTTTTTTTTTTTTGGTACTGAACAGTGGTGGACATTGGGCAGGACACAAACTTCTGTCTATAGGGGAGGGTCTTGGACCTGTCACAAAATGTTGTGCCAGACTTTGTTGACTCCCTATGGGAAGCCTTACCCTTTTTGAGAAGTGGATAGGGGTTGAGGAAGCTGGAAGGTGGGGGGAGCAGGAGGAGGAGAAGGAGAGGGAACTTGAATTGGTATGTAAAATGAGAAGAGATTGTTTTTCTTTAAAAAAGAAATGAGTACTCCTTCAGGAACAATTTAACGAAATAGTTTGATCTTACAAGGTCATAAAATCTTCTGTAGGAAAATATATTTGTAAGTAGAAATATGTGGTAATAAATTTTCACAAACATGTAAAAGAATATTTATAAACTATCATCTTCTTTCACTGTCCATTTATGTGCTAATCAATGTATGTAAATGTATATATGAAATTACATAAATGCAAAGAGTCAGGCACATGCATGCTAAGGACACCAAGCCATTAAGAGAGCAGATGCTTTCATGAATGGAACTAAATTATTCTGTGCTTCATTAAAATAAAAACAATGTTCAATTAAATATTCAAATTTAAAAAGGTTATTAAGGACACTATTAAAGATAAATATTGTGTTTGCTGCTTATCAAGTGGTCATGTGATTTGTGATTATGGTTCAATAATTTTTCAGTTCCAGTAAAATATACTAGGGCTTCATTTTTCACAGGAAGCAGACTGATCAGTCTAACTGGAAACGACTGGGCTTTATTGCAAAACTTGATTACCTTTCGTCTCATTAAGAAGCTGTTGAAAGATAATTTGTTTCTAGTTGTTAGCAGAGAATAGAAATTCTTTTTTTTTCCTAGTGGGTCAGTCTGATTAAATCTTATTACGCCCTTTTAATGGTCTTGATTAAAGAGCAGTAAATTAAATATTATCTCTATTTCAGCATCTCAGAAATAGAGAAAATCATGTTTGCTGAACTGGGTTTTACTTAGATAAAATAGACTTAGCTATAGCTGAATTTAAGATGTTGAGAACATAAGTGGATAAGATAATACCAATACTTAATAATTACACTTGTATATAATATTCTTCCAGAAAAGTCATAGGGGAAATAGGGTGAAACTGCTTTTAAGTCATGCTGTGTTACCACGTTTTGTTTTGATATCTCAACAAACTAAATGAAAGTTGCGAAAATTTAGGCTATATATTGCCTAAGAATAATGCTAAAATAATCTTTTTATGGTAGTTACTAAAAGGAATGAAAGAAAAGTAACAGAAATGAACAAAAATTGATAGTACTTTCTGAGACTTCCTGGAATGTTCTATTGACCACGGAACCACTTCTGCACTGCACCTGCAGACTACATGCCAACGATTGTCCAGCTGATGCAGAGACATGCTCAGTATTCTTAGATTTTCCTTACTTTGAAAAATGTAAATAAAACACAGCTCTCATTAAGAAGACACTGAGATAGCTATTACCAAGTAACTCATATGAAGGGATTAATTTTGTGTCCTTCAATTTCCTGAAGTCTTTTGAGTAGCTTAAAACCACGAATGGTGGGACAATCTTTAAATTCAAAATTTATTCATTATCTGATTTCTGGTATCAGGTGTATGTATATTTGTCAAGATTTAAATTATATTTTTGTTTAAAAATGTCAAAATCTTAATTCCTAGACTCTGTGACCATGTTTTTTTTTTCTTTTTATCTTGTTTTTTTGTAAAAGGGATCTTTTGAGATGGCCGAATCATCACAGTCTTTAAATTATGCCTCCATGATGACTTTTATTCATCTTTTGGAAAAAGTAAGAAGATGTTCATGGAGAATAGATAAAGTGAAAATACTAGAAGAAATGACACAGCATAGACTATGGAAGGTCTGAGGATTCTGGAAGATAGCAGAAACTTGAGCTAATTCACGGTCCTCAGAAGGAGGACTTGTCTTGGAATTCTGGCATTGAGAATTATTATTTCAGGTGTTCAATTAAATTTATTTTCATTTATATTTAATTCTTTGAACTAGAATTTAATGTAATTAATTCTGAGAAAGAAAACCTCTGTTTTAAGCCAAGAAGTATGTGGGTGTTCTATTGTGATGAAGCTAAAAAATTTGAACCTTTATTATCCTGTCAAGATACCAAGAGAAGTGATTGTTGATACTCTTGTATATATGGCTATATTCCCTAATCATCTAACCATGCACTGGGGAGATGAGATGAGACTGTTGTCATCTGGACTGCAATTTTAAACTCTATAATTTATAAAAATGTGTTCTCTGTCTTGTCAATTTATACCTTTTAATAGCCAACTTCTACTATAGAATAACAGTTGATGTAAAGTTTTCATAAAGGCATATTATGATTCACAGATCAGAGTATAATATTCAAATATAAATGAGATTCTTCTCAAACATAAACATCTATGGTATATTTTAATTTTTTTCATTTTATATCCCAGCCCAGTTGCCCCTCTCATCCATTTTCCCACACACCCATCTCCTCCCACCCTGCCCCCATCCACTCTTTAGAGTGGGTTAGGCCTTCCTTGGGAATTCTACAAGTCTAGCATACCAAGTTGAGAAGGGACCAAACCCCTTTACTCTGTATCAAGCCTGAGCAAAGTATCCCACCGCAGGGATTGGGCTCCAAAAAAGGAAAAATGTCTGTACCTAGTATAGCAGTGAGGGGAAGAAAAATTCAATTTATAGCACTTCTGAAGAAAGTCCTAAGAATAAGTCATCTTCACTAAGATTTATATTTTATAATGGATTTTTCAGAGGCCTCCAAGAAACTGTAACTCAGATCTCTTCATAATCATTGCATACTTCATAAATTACCTACCTTTTAAATCTGAAGATACAGCTATCAAGATCAAGTCTCAATAAAAATTTATCTCACACATAAAATGACTTACAAAATGGAAAATTCTGTACAAATGTCAACTGATTTAAGGAAACATCATTCTAGCTACGATTAGAGCAATAATAATTTGGTAGGTTTCAGTGATTGCTGACTAGCAGCAGAGTGCTGGCATAGTGGGGCTTTGGTGAGATCCTTCCCCTGACAGTGCATGGAATTCTTGCTGTTTTCCTTAGTGTGTGTAATCAGAGTTCTGCAATGGCTCTTCTTACAAGTACGTTATTCCCATGGACTTACAACTCCAACCTCATGAGCACACTTGATCTTAAACATCCTTCCTATGGTCTTGAGTCTAAGAATTGACACATTTAGAGTTGTGACTTCAACTCAATATAGAACAGTCAGATACAGTTTAGTCTATTGTTAATGCCATGTGTAAGTATGTCAATAGTTGCTGCTGTTTACATACAATATGCAAAAGCAAAAGGAAGTAAGGAGAAAGGCATGGAAGAAAAAAGGATTCACAAATATTTCAATACTGAGTAATTATTCTGTCTGAATTGGCTTTCATCTCATTTTATTCTAAAGCTCTCTTAAATATATTTTACCTATTACATCAGATTGCTCTTGTCCAGGTGAGTTTACCTATGTTCTGATCACAGACTGCCTCTAACAGCAATAGGACCTGGAGACTTCATGTAGGTGTTCTTGTCCTTTGGCTCCTTTTTCTGTTTGTATTTGAGACATATGGCTTCTCTGTCTTTGAGTTCCCTGTCATCAACCCCTCACGCTCTTTCTAATTAATGCTCACTATGATTCAATAGCATGACATTTTAAAGGACTCAGGATTTTCCAGTGAAAATAACCTAAGCTTTATGACAACTACTTTTCCAAAAATAGTGTATAAATTTTGGATGATTATGCAGCATAGTATTTCCAACTTCCATCTCCTAATTGCCACGTATGATATTTATACCATATTTCATTTTTTAAATTTTTGGTAAAATGGCTTTTCAATAATTTGACAAATTCTGGTAAGGAAATTAAAAGCTAACTAAGTTATAAAATTAACATTTCACTTGTTAAGAAATTTTGCATAAGAACAACATATTAAGTTTGTAAGATGAGGTGCTTGCTATGTCTGCAGAGAGAAAAGTGCATATAGAAGACTCTACCATCATCTCATCTTAGCAAGGGAAATCTCTTGGGAGGCTCCATTGTCTTCTAACTGCAAATAGTTTGTCTTGGAGGCTCCATATTGACTTCTAAGAACAGCATTTGATTTTGTGTGGGTAGATATTTATGCTGAAAAACACTCCTTTTCAGCCTCTGAAGAAAATTCTTCCTATGAAACCCTGAAGAATAGCTTGGAGCCGATTACGTCGTGAGCAAGTGAATGAAAAACCCTGTTCTTTATAAGATTCCTTCTTATTCCGTAGAATTTGAGACAAACGGCATTTTTTAACTAAGAGGGAGGAATGAACACAAAGCTGAAGGAATCATCAGTGTTAATTAGAAACAAGGAGACAAAGAAGGCATATATTTTAACCAATAAGATATAGAAACACTGTCTTCATACGCACTACCTTTTACTATTTTAAATTTCTCAGAAGCTTTAAACATGGTATATTAAAGGTGGGTCTCAGTTTGCTAAAATAATTATTATAGAAACGAACAATAAATAGATATCCAGCATTTTCCTTAAGGCGGTCAGAAAATAATTTGCCTTATATTATTGTTAGCTCATTTTATATGATAAGTGATGGCCCAATAGTAAATCTAGACATTACTGGAAATGTTCTAAACTGCCCAGCAGCCACTAAAGGCAATTTAACTGTGATTTATTACCAAGCCACAGAAAATATGCTGCCATTCCTAGCCACTTTCCTTCTGGAAGTTAGGAAGAAGAAAAGTAAAGTGTGCTCTTGTGGTTAATGCTAAGTATAAATTAAGTAAGTTCATAAGACATTTTCTATTTCCCCATGGTGGTCACAGCTGCCCCTCTGAAATTCCTGTTAGTGGCATCAACAAGAGTGATTACCCTAAGTACGCAACTGCTATTAAAAACAATTGTGGCCACAGAATCCCCCTTTTTAAGTGATAAAATGATGAAGCAACCACAAAGAATACTGATAAAATATCTCAGGAACCTGTCAAAACAAGTGGTTGCGTATTATTATGTTACTTTTCTAAAAATAAGAAAATAAGTCCATAACATTTTCACTATAACTTTTTATTTAAAAATAATAGACAGATGCCCTGCTATAAGAAATATCGTAATACTAACACTTCTTCTGCTTTATTAATACTTTTGTATTTTACCTAAACAAATGTATCTATTTGACTTTTTATGAGGTAATGAGATTCATGTCAAGTATACGAAAGGTTTGTTAGTTATTGTCCAATTGCAATGAATTATCTTCATTACTAACATAGAGTTATCACATAGGATATATCTTGTATCTGTAAAAAATGGTAATAAAGGGAAATATCTGAGAAGATGCACACTAAATGTGGGTTGTACCATTCATAGGTTCAGAGCATAGGTATTCAGCTTCCTCGCCATGTGTGGAGTGGGCTGTTCTAGTATACAATACTGTTTTACCTACAATAGTAGACTGACCCCTTTAAAATTAAGAGCCTAATAATTCTTCCTTATGCCTTTTTCTGTCTTGTACTTTCATTGTGAAACAAAAGTAGCTACTACCTGATTCAGGATCATCTTTTGAAAGTGAAATTCTTTTCTTGAATTGTTGTGTTGGCTTGTGTCTGCTGTCTTCAGGTTCTCTTCATCCTTGATCTCCATACCAGCCTCTTCACCAATGTTTAGCACACAGATTATTGGGTTAACAGGGTGGATTTTATTTCTGGATTGTTATTCCTCCATATGCTCTTATTTTCCAAGTTTGTGTTTTAGGTGTTTCAAGACACACACCTTTCCATATACAAATGACCCTTTCTAGAGTCTTAAAATTCTGTTGTTTTGATTGGAGGTGGATTTAAACCTTGGAGGCAAATTCTGGGGAGTTGTCATTCTTGGTATGTTGAGATTTTAGGTTCCTGAACATGGGTGTGTGTGGTATCTCATTTGTTAAACTCCTCCCTAAATATATACTTTTTATTCCAAGTAAAAATAGTTAATAGCATGTGTAAATGCACATCATATATAAATGAATATATTTCTCTCTTCTACTTGTTCAACTCCTTTATGTTTTGAAATGTTCTTATTTCTGCCCCATTTTACATATTTCCTGATATTTTTATGTATCAAATCTTGCATCTGCAATCATACATGAACTTGTCATGTTCACAGTAATACCTACGTCTTCTTTTTTCTTTGCCTTTATTGGGCTTCCTATTTGCATGCTAATATATATTTTGAATTTGTGAAAACATTTCTCTATTAAAATTTGGGAAAATTGCAACCATAATTTGTTTTCAAAATCCAGTTATCCCTTTCCCTATTTTATTTCAGGGACCCTGATAATATGGTGGTGTTTCTTCTGCCCATAGACTCCTAAGACCCCCCATTTTTGTTGAAACTACCTCTACTCTTTAAAAAATTCTGATTATGGAAAATATTTTTGATCTATTAACTTTATTCTTTTATTACTATAATCATTCAACTGTTAAACATAGCATGTATTGTTAGTTCTATAATCTTCATTGTATTATTAATATAAAATATAAATTCTTAATATTTTTCTGCCTTCATTTTTTGAGATTTAATTTCTGATTAAAATAAGTAAATGATGATGATTATACTCGATTTCTTTTCAGGTAATTCTAAAGCTGATTCATCACAGCTTTGGGATTCATTGGTTGTTCAACCACCCTGAAATTTGCTGTGTTGGTGATTTTCCTAATACCTCAAGACACAATTTTGGAAGGCTCTACGTCTTGCTTGAAGTTTCAATATATTCATCCTCTTGAGGCTTAGCACACTGAAGTTCACTTTTTTGTAGTGGGATATGGGTGTACTGACAGTCTAACTACCAGTGACACTGAGGAACAAATTTAATCTCCACCTCTCATGAGACACTAGCTTTCCCTTGGGATTCCCTGATGTGTGAGGAGTGAAGAGAAGCTTCCTCCAGCCAGCCTGCCTATTGCTCAAGCAGACAGTCTATTGCTATGCAGTGAGGGTCTCTATTGCTATGCAGTGAGGGTCCCTCTCTGTGAGGGGTGCTTTCTGGACCCAGATATTTTTTTTAATTAAAAAAACAATCTTTTCCCAGTTTACATACCAATCCCAGTTCCCACTCTCTCCCCTCCTCTTGCTCCCCCACTTTCCCTCCACCCCAACCCCCATTTACTTTTCAGAGAGGGTAAGGATTCCACTGGGGAGTCAACAAAGTAAGGAACATCATTTTGAGGCCCTCCCCACTGTATTTACACTGAACAATGTATCCCTCCATAGGGAATAAACTCTAAAAGCCAGTTTACAAACTAGGGATAAATGCTGGTACCACAGACAAAGACAGAGGCCTCACATACTGCCCAAGCTACACAATTGTCGCCCGCATTCAGAGGTTCTATGCAGATTCCCCAGCTGTCAGTCCAGAGTCAATGAGCTTCCACTAGCTCAGGTCAACTGTTTCTGTGAGTATCCCCATCATGATTTTAATTTTGTTCATAATATTGCTGTTCCCTCTCTAACTGGACCCCAGGTGCTTGGCCCAGTGCTGAGCTGTAGATCTCTGCATCTCCTTCCATCAATTATTGGATGAAGGTTCTATGATGACAACTAAGGTAGTAATCAATCTGATTACAGGGGAAGGACAGTTAAGGCTCCCTCTCCACTATTGCTTAGGTTCTTAGGTCACTCAGGTCTTCCAAGTCAATGGGAGAGAAATGGTTTATCAGGTCATGACTTCTAGTGTGGGCAGAGATTTTTTTAATCACCCTATTGTTAACTGATTTTCTGCTCATTTTGGGCTTAGAGAACTTCCTAGAGTTACCCATGTGCTACTTGTTTAATCAGCAAGAGCAATTAACCAAGCTCTACTACCTTTTGGCCTTTCAGGAGAGGAGATCAGAAAATGATGGCTGTTGCTCACCTCTCTGTTGGCCTTGTCATGAGCGGCCTTGTCTCTATAAAACTCCTACAGCATTCCCAACCAGTCTATTTTCTCTGTCCATATGTGAAATTGAGCTTCATTTACCTATTTAAAATTTTCTGGGTTTATATAGTATTTAGCAGGGGACAACAGGGGAAATCTCTTTCTCTGCGTCTCTCTATCTTACCAGAAAGTTTAGTGTAGTTTTTGAAGTTGTGTTGTACTTTCTGTTGTAAAATCTCAGTCTTGGGTATATACTATAACAGTTTGATCCATTGTAAGATAACACATGAAAATCATTACAATCCCAGACTATTTTCATGTGCTGGAAACTTTGGAGTAAATGTGATAGAATTTCAGAGCATATACAAATGCTAAATTTGCACTTGTGAAAATTATGTTTATTAATAAAGGTTTATATAACTGTCCTTTAGATTTTACCACATGTGATGATTCATCATTGTGACATATCACAGCACAGCTGGTTTCCAGAAGTAACATTATAGAAGAGTTTTTAGAAAATATCTAAAACTTATACAGCTATAATATTTCCACTACATGGGTAGTACCATCAATATCTACATTTAGGATAATAGTTTTGGGGAAAACAAGAAGTCCGACACAAAGAAATGCTGTAGGAATAAAAACACTTTTCTCTGACATTTATGCAAAAGAACTACTACTTATAAAATTTGTAAAATTGGCTTATAAAAATTGAAAGAAAATGAACATTGGCAAGCTTTATTCACAAGAGCAGAAAGTATGTACAAATTTGGTAACTTTGTAATTAAATTTTTTACTTACAATGGCTTAATCTTCAAAACAACAAAAGAGTGAATATAATGTTGACTCATGACTAGAATATAAATTTCTTAAGCTTTGTATTGGTTATCATGTTAAGTACGACCAGTTGGTTTTGGCTATTTTGGATATTTAGTTGATGATTAGAAAGTGTTAGATTCATTGCTAAATGAGTCTACATTTAATAACTATTGGATGTTTTAAAATATGATTTTATGCATGCCTACTCCTTCTCACTTATGTGTTTACTCCCAGTGAGATATCTGAAAAACTCAGATCTGAGTGTACTTTTGTCTTTTAGGATTGTTTTCTTCATTTCTTCTGTAATAAATAATATTTACTATCTTCATCAGACAGTGTTTGGGCCTAGAAACATTGCAAATATGCAAAATAAATTTTCTTTTGTTTGAATGGGTTGTGTGTGTGTGTGTGTCTGTCTGTTTTCTCTTCCTTGTACTAATACAGTGAGAATGAAATAAACAATTGGAATAGTAACACTAAGGCTCATATAATCAGAGCAAAGAAATAAAAATAAAGTCTCATCTATAACTATTTATAGTACCATACAGATTTTCTATAAATTCTTATGCTAAAATACTGACTCCAAACTGGGTAGTGGTGATACATGCCTTTAATCCCATCACTCGGGAGGCAGAGAAAGGAGGATCTCTGTGAGTTTAAGGCCAGGCTAGTTTATAAGAGCTATTTCTAGGATAGGCAACAAAGCTACAGAGAGAAACCCTGTCTTCAAAAAATAAAAATAAAAAAAAAACAATCAAAAAACTGACTCCTAAGTGATTCCCTATGTATATGTAACTTAATCATTTAATTCTCATAATTCTATGTGTTTTCTTGTTCAGATGTTAAAATTATGGAGCAATTTTGCACCTTTGAAGAATAGATTTAAGTCTTTTCTTGTTTTAGAGGCATTGCTTTTACTGTAATTTCAGTTTCCTTTGTTGATTATTTTGTGTAAATGCTGTGAGATTCAGATTAAATATATGTTGTATTTTCTTCATCCTCTCTATATCTGTATTTTGTATCATCTTCTTTCCCTTTTCAATTGAAAGCATTTATATATTTGCACTTTTGTCTTCCTAATCTTTCTTGTGTGTTATTGCCATTTACAATTATGCCTTTCATTTTCACTCATAAATTCTGTTAATGCAGCCTTAGTTTTTACTCCTTTATTAGCATTCGGCTTGAAGTTTTTCTCTAAGCTTTTCTTTCTATAAGAATGTTACAAATGATTTCTCAGTTGATTTGATGTTGTCATTTATTAGAGGATTAGCAGAGGCTGTTTAAATACATGCTCATGTGGCTGTTCTTCCATGTGTGTCCAATTGATGTATCAAGTTTCATTTTGAGAATTCATGCCAGTGACTTACCAAAAATATCATTAAAATCACAATTATGCAATTGTCAATAATACTAAAATATATTGGTGGACTTCTCCTATAGTCTGAAATGCACAAAGCTGCATGAGAACTTTGTCCCTACTTTTCTTGTGCCTATTATTGTTTTAAGTCACAAGATAGATAAATAGATTGATCTTAAAAATTGGGAGCCCTTTCTTCTAAGAAAAGGCTTATGGTTGATGTTTGTCAGAGAATAAGAAGCAGAGGTAGCTCCCATCAGTGTTAGAGGACAACTAGATTTTTTTTAAAAAAAATTTTTGATAATCTGGTGGAACTTTTATGATGGTTATGGTCTCAGAGAACTCCAGAGACAAGGGGACATTGCAATGAATTGTTATCATTTTCAAAGGGAGGACCAAAATTCTCATGGCTTGGGGGTTAGGCAGAAGTAAAGTTGTACTTATTTGTGATTCATAGGCATCTGCCTTCTGTCTGAAACTTTCTTAGGCTCCTTGCAAACATTATGTCTTGCAAACATTGCTGTCTTTGGGAGGAAGCGACTTCTATATCTGAAATAGGACCAGTGAAGAGAAATTTCACTACTTGTCTTTTATCTAGTGAATTGATATCTGCTGGGGGAATGGCTAGAATTCTTCCACTCCCATTTTAAACCACCACCCTCTTCCACTGAGGGATGAAGACCAGCAAAGATGACATCTATGTCAGGAGCTGCAGAAGAGTTGCTGCACCCAACAATCTCATCCTGACAGCAAGCACAGAGCTGAAATGTGTGCATCATCTGTTCAGTCAGAGGATGCCAAGCTTTACTGTAGCCGTGGAACACAATTTTTACTACATCTCTTGACAGAAAATAAGCAAACTGATTTTGTTTTTTAGAAAATTGTGAAGGAGAAATAAAAACTTTTTTTGTAAGAAAAAATCTCATAATTTTTATCAGAAGTATAATAAAATTGAACTTTTCAATGATCTATACCATTGTAATATGAATCTATAATACAGATTTGACAGAATAAATTCAGGAGACTTCTTTTTGTTGAAAAGTGAATTTCTCAAATTACAGAAGTACTTAGTGACCTGCTACACATAAAAGGTTCCTCTGCCCTCATGGTTTTTCTACAATTGAGAAGTCAGTTTTAAAGGTGTCAAGTTGAGAATAGTGAGGACTTAAAGAAGGCTCCTCTTTCTGTCAGATACCCCAGAACATAGGTCACCCTGATCCAGTGTCTCCAAGTATCATGCTACTTGTAAGGAAATGTAGGCTGGTTTTGCTTTCTGGTACAAGTAGTAAGACCAAATTTAATTAGATGGAATTCTGGGACAAAGTCAATCATAGGACAGCTTTAACATCCATTCTTGCTACAAAAATTCTGTGGACATTAATTTTATCACTCAAGATACTAATTCTATAAAACTTATTCTAACATTTAAGATATTCTTTTTTTCAAGAAATGACATTCCCTGCTTTTACTGCGGTCATGTATATATGAAAGTCATTAAATATATGTTTTATATTTGTATTGATATTTATAAATCATAGAATTTTTGAGATGTTATGTGTTTCACTGTATAGTCATATCAGCTCTTTGAAGCTATTAATGCTGACAGTTTGGATATGATTTTTCAAAAGATATTAAGTAGTTTTGTCAGTTCATGACTTGTCACTATTGTAAGCCAGATGAGTGATTATTCAACTGCATCCTAAACACTTTATCTAAAAATTTCAAATTCCCTGACCTGGTATGGAAGACATTCACATAGTTGAGACACACACAGTTTGCGTGGGTGATTAATACCAATATTACAGTGCCATTTATCCCTCCTGCCTTTCTGTGCTGATAAGTACTATTCACCAAAATAATTGCTGTGCCTTCTGATGCCCATTGCTGTCAGTTATAAAAAGATGAATCTTTACATTTGTATTCATGAAGATATATAAATATAATTCGTATGCCATACCTGGCCCCCAAACCAAGTTAAGTAGTCCAGCATTCTGTGTATTGTTCCCATTCCATTTAATAGACATGTTTTTATTCATGTTAGTGGCTGACTATGAAATCTTTCACATAGTACCTGTGTATTAGGAACATGGTCGCCCAATTATGGGACTTGAAAAGTTACCATAGAAAGTAAAGGAGCAGTTCAAACAGACAACTAAAAAATAAAAATCAGAACTAAAAACATATACAACAATGATTATTAAATTTGGCAGTGGATTTGTTTTGTGTTTGATACTAACTGCTTGTCAAATGCCAAAGAGAGCCACAAGAAACAGGGAGATATACTGATAATTTAAGAACATCAGCATTGATTGTTCCAGGGCACTGGGGAATTGGCTGAATTACTGTTAATTTTTGTAAAGTCTAAAAATTAAACCAGTGGGAACAAGATTTGGAGATAAGATTGAAGAAATGATTATTTAATGATTAGTTGATCATCATTATTAATATTGTGGTAAAATGAAACAAGTCAGTTTCTGTTTGTTTACTTTAACAGATAAGTTTATATGGTGAGCATGTAAATGCCTATGCTGGTAAACCCCAAACCCACATCTCACCAGAGTGTCAACCTTCTTTCCATTTGGGTCCTTAGCTATATGTAATGGTGATGGGTTTACATATTTATAGCTCAGTCAAAGGCAAGCATAACACTGGATTTTAGGTTTATCAATGTCACTATCCCTGTATTATATTTTTTCCCTAAAGTTTTCTATTTATCTCAAAACAAAGCTATGTTTCCACACTTGTTTTATTTTTTATCCTACTAGAGCTGAAAGCTGGAATGTTTTGTTCTTGAGGATACAATTAGTGCTCCAGGTGGTTATATAATTTCTTTATTTACAGGTGGATAAAGGCAATTCGGGATGGGTTCTACAATACAAACACTGAAACACATACTAGTCAAGAGTTAACGAGGGAAGAGTGAGCCAATAATTTTGCCATTGGATTTCAAAGGACAGATAGTCTGCTCCAGGAAACCAAGTGACAAGGCAGATTGGAGGTTTCCTTGACTATCACAACATGGAATTTCTTCAGGATGGAATGAATTCTTCTCTGTACTTTCAAAGGTCAATCAATTTTATTTTATTTCTACCATTTAGGATGATGTTTTTTGGGTATTTTAGACTAATTTGACACTACATATAAAGCATGATTTGCTTGGAAACATCTGGGAAATGTCTTTTAGTTTCCTTAGTTCATGAAGTTTTTTTTTTTTTCACCTAAGAATGTGTTCATTGTTTTCTTTGTGTGTGTGTGTGATTATTATTTAATGAACACCAGGTAACTGCATTAATTTTCATACAAGATACTTCAAGTAACCTTGAGTTCTTGTTACTAACTCCTCAGACTATCTCTGTTGTTCTTCGGGAAAGCAACATATTATCTTATTTTGCAGAATTTCTTCATGATAATTAATATCAACTAATCTTTACAGTGAGGCTTGGCTCCATGACAGTGTATTGCTACTAAATGTGGAGAGATTTATTCAGAATTTGAGTTTACCAAGAAATAGAATTGGAGAGTCAGCTGCACCTCTTGTCTTGTTGTGTAATCTGCTTTGATCTCATCATCAGTGTAAACATGGGGACTGTTGATGAGCAAACAGCCTGAGAAACTGAACTGTTAGGACAGGATGGGCCAGGTTATACTCCACATAGGACCAAGTTTATATATAGGATCAAGTTTAGTACAGAACATGGGACTTTGACCTCTGTTTGTTTAACTAACTAGAATTGTTCTCTTCCAAGTGACCTCCCTATACTGTTGGAAGAGACAGAACACAGAAGTGTTCTGAAGTTTGAGGAAGGCCCATATAACAGTTGACCTGTTGGTTCACTGATTGCAAGGGGGAGAAATTGAAATCATTCTTTTTACTCTTTTTACACTTTAGTGAGTTGATTTTTCCTAATGAGGAACACATTCTTGTATGGTTGAACACACTTGTTCTTTGTCTAGATCCTTACAACCTTGGTGTACTTTAATTGTTTTTTTCTAGCTTTCCACTTAAAAATCTGAGTTTTGAGAAGGTTAGTATTAACATTTATGACTCTGCCTTTCTTTGTTGTTTGTTAATTAGGCTTGAAAATAGGCTTTTTGTTTTCTGGAATTATGACACCTTCCTTCTTTGACTTGACACTTGTCTTCTCCTGCCTCTTCCCTGCTGGCCTCTTGAATGAAAGCAGAACTCATGTCCAGAGATTCTTATTAGAGACGTACTCCAAAAAGATATCTAATTGGCCACTTTATTTTTCTGCTGTGTGTCCATGAGGCTGTATGAGTTTCTTGTTCTATGTCAAAGTGGCTGACTCCATGAAGCTTCCAGATCCATTATTGTAGTAATATTTCACCTGTATTTTAAGAAATAAACCTTTTCTGAAGGTCAGAGAGTAAAACAGCCACCCTTGTAAGCCTTACAGACCAGGCAGTGGTGACACACACCTTTAATCTCAGTAGCCACACTAATTTGTCACTAATTTGGGTGGTGGTGGTGCACACCTTTAATCCCAGGACTAGAGAGGAATAGAAGATGGGAGGAAACAGCTCTCAATCTTTCTCCTTCTGAGAATTCCTGGAGGGAGGATCACCACTTCGCACTGAGGTAGAGGTAAGGGCCAGTGGCTTGCTATTTTGCTTTTTTGGCCTTCTGGTTGAACCCCAATATCCATCCATAAGTTTTTATTAATTGTGCTACATATTGTAGATTCTCTTTTCTTAATGTTGGACAATTTGACTATTAAGTTTACATGTGTTTCTTGAGACAGGGTTTCTCTGTGGCTTTGGAGCCTGTCCTGAAACTAGCTCTGTAGACCAGGCTGGTCTCGAACTCACAGAGATCCGCCTGTCTCTGCCTCCCGAGTGCTGGGATTAAAGGTGTGTGCCACCATAGCCCGGCTTAAGTTTACATAAAGACAGAAAATATTTAAGGTCCATATTTTGCATGGATACTTGCAAATAATTAAGAATAGTCAAGTCTAAGCTGCTACAATCCTTCCTCTTCTCCTGTCTTTAACTCCTTTCCTGATTTTGACTTTATAAACATTGATTGTTCAATAATTTAAATGTTAGAAAAACACATACAGGACAAATGGTAAAATACCTGAATTTACTTAGTTACAGCTCTTACCAATTCACAGATAATTGCTTATTTCAAAAATAATTATAAGGAACTGTGTTTATTAAGTTAAGAATTCAGTTCAAATACATTCTATGTCTACTTCCCAAAATGCAGCATCAATCCTGACTCCGGCTAATTGCTCGTTGTAGAATGCGCAAGTGGAGTTAGCTTTGAAGTAATTTTAGTAAATGTTGAATCAGATGTTCCACTAACTTTTCATGTTAATTGGTGCTGTAATTCTCCAAATTTGGCATATGACCTTTAAATCCCATATCCGCATCTCTTTTCCTCCCAAAATATTCTGACTAACTAATACCTTTTGATGTACTTAGAGACATTGAATTCCCAAAATGTAATAAATAAGCTAAAATTAAACAAAATTAAATACTTGACTCACTCATATAAGCATGGATTAATAATCTATAATCTTTCTTAAAGCTTTGAAGTCAGCGGGTCCTGGATTCTTCTAGAACAGTAAGGCCAGAAGCAGACGCTATGATGCCATGTCACATTTAATAGTCCTTATGTCCTGAGACATTTGTAAAAATGGAGATCATTTATGAAGAATATTTTCTGTATTTGGAGTTATTTGGCACCTACTTTTTTTTTAAAAAAAAAAAGCTGTTATGTTCCAAGCAGAGTTAAACTAGATGCTATTTAATAAAAACAAAGAGTTAAATAACATCAAATGGTTAAAACTTTACACATGACAAAAAGTAAAATAAAATGAAACACTCTGGGGAGGTGACCTGCCTCAGTGAGTGGTACCCTGCTAACAAATTTATTAGTCTGGGTTTGGTCCCAGGGACCCACATGGTAGAAGGAAAGAGCCAGCTTCAGGTTGTCCTCTGACCCTGCCATGAATATCTCGGTACGTATATGCGTGCATGTGCACACACACAAACACACATACACGTACACACTCACAAACACATTGATAAGTTAATGTAATAAAAAGACATTACTAAAAGCACTGTTGCTTCCATTACATTAGGATCAGACAACATACTCTGAAAACAGGTACATGAGAATAGTTCTCCAGCTTGGAATATTTATGTGTCTTTGTACAAACAAACATTTTCATGTACACACACACACACATATGTGTTCCTCTATTTTTTTTCTTTATTTTATGGACATTATTACTACAGCAAGCTCATGGAGCTCTGAGAACAATTTTGTGGAATTTGTTCTCTACTTCTTTCATGAACTCTGGGGATGAAATTTAGTTCAGTTAGTACAGTTGTGTAACCTGTACTTTTACCTTTTAAGCAGTCTTTTCAGACCTGTAGATACATTTCCTGTGGTGACATGCATTTAACCCATGGCCTTGATTCCTAAATTGGTGGTTGATATAAATAATAAAGGAAGGTGTAAATTTCCTTTCTACTTTCACATTCTTTAAGTTCTATCTTTTTGCTTTATAATTTTTTGTTCATTCTACACCAAAAACACTACACTGCTTATATACAAGGCTGTGAACATAAATGTAGAAATTCCTGAATGACTGTTGTTTCATAAATGAGCTCTCATATGCAAGCATGTCCTATAAAGAGATTTTTTTGGAAAAATAAAACATTACAAATTATCCAAAAATAGTTTACCCCCTGCATTTATCTAACACAAAATTAATGATGTCGTGCCCAATACCATCTGTCTAACAGATACCCTGGTGATGAAGTAGTAAAGAAAAATACGTTTTCTTGATAGTGTGAAGTCACGATTTTTTTTTCAAATTTTCCTCTGTGTAAGAAAACATAACACATTAACAAGCATATCGTTTATAATCAAGTCTTTAAGAAAACCTGAGAAGAAAATAAGAGAAATTACAGTTACCATTAAATTGTATGATTTCTTCTCACTGACTTACCTTAGCACTCATTATATGCAAATATTCAAAATTTAAATTGCCCATGGCAGAAAATTATGTCATATGTCACCTGAGGTATAAAGGGGAAATATATGTTAAGTATATTTAACAAATGCCACAGATGTCAGTAACAAAATTGTTCTGTTGATTGGACACCCAGTGCTCAATTTTAACAGTTGTCTGCAATGACTTATTTATGTTTTTACCATTCTGAAAGTTGACTCACAGAGGTTTGGGGGACTCATTCAGTTTCAGGATATACCATATCAATCCCTTTTCTAAGCAGGAATTAATCACTCAGAGTTAATTTTTCAGTCACCGAGTGCTCCCAGATTCTTGCAGTGATATTGGCACAATAACTATCAGCAGAATGCCTGACTCTGTTCCTCTGCTGGAGAGGTATTGACTCTGTTACGTTAACATTGTTCTTCCACAACCATACACACGATGCAGGTTTCCAAACCCAGTGCAGTCTTGCAGGCTTCATCACCTACAAGCCAGGTATTACTTCCTTTTCTACTCCCTCTTACTATGTCAAACTTGAGTGTTATTTGAAATGCTCACTTTCTTAAAGCCTTAGCTACATCTCAGTGGAACATGATGCCCCATTTCCCCTACTTATTATTTGCAGGGGTGGACTTGTGCTCAAGAAGAGATTCTACTCCACAACTGGAAGCAAAGCACAAGCACATACAGGACTTGTACACTGGGTAGGTGAATACAGTAACATATAGCTCACTAAACTTAACGGAAAAAGAGAAAAGTCATCACAATGGAGGCCAGGCCGGGGAAGAGGAGCTTGGAAAGCAAGAGTGAGGCAGACAGGAAAGTGTTGTGGGGATACATATGATCAAAGTGCATCGAATAATAAGTCAAATGTCATAGTGAAACGAGCTGTTACGTATGCTATATTGTAAATAAAGTTAAAATGTATCTTCATGATGAGTATGTGTAAAATCTCTGTATTTCCAGATGATATGTGTTCTCAGTGAAATCAAGGAGAAAAAAAAAGCAAAAGTTATGTCAAGGCAAAAATTTCCGTTAGCTTTTCATTTTAAATATTAAAATTTTATCAAAATAGCATCTGGCCCCTGAAAAAAGTGAGTGTTATATGGAATTCCTTAGATTTTTATCTCATTCATTTATACTTTTATAATCTCATTGAGATAGGTTCTTTAGGATATCTCTAGCTGGACTAGAGCTTGCTGTATACTCCATGCTGGCCTCAAACTCATGACGACACAGACATTTTAGGACAAAGGAATAGGCGAAAGAATTGTGTCTTCCAGCCCTGGAGCGTTTCAACATAGAAACAGAAAGGGCATTGGGAGGAATTGACAGTATTTGCCACAGACCTATGCTTTCAGTCCTGGAGGATGTTTGATCTTGATATCTAGATCTAATTCTGAATATGCGATGGCTTAAGTTTTATTATTGATTAATTTATTATTGACGTTAAAACATTAATTTTAAATGTCTAATTCAAATCTAGGGTGTATCTAAATTATTAACTCTACCAAGTGACCCTGAATCTTTTTTCTTTTTATTTTTTTAAAGAAGAAAAAATTCTCTTTTTTAATTTTACACACTAATCCCAGTTCCCACTCCTTCCCCTTTTCCCATTCCCTCCAACCCCCCGCACCATCCACTCTTCAGACAGGGTAAGGTACATTGCTTTGGGGAGGGTCCAAATTCCTCCCTACTATACCTAGGCTGAGCAAGGTATCCATCCAAAGAGGATGGGTTTCTGAAAAGCCAGTACAAGCAGTAGGGATAAATCCTGGTGCCGTCTGCCCCAGCCATGCAACTGTCACCCACATTCAGAGGTTCTAGTTCGGATCTATGCTGGTTCCTTCCCTGTCCAATTATACCAAACCCTGAATGCTTCCAATCTCCTCTGTGACCCTGAATCTTAATACCAAGTTTGCTTTTTTGTTTTTCTTGAGACTTCTATGTAACAGTTTTATTTGTCCAGGAATTTGCTTTTTAGACCAGGCTTCAAATGCACATAGCTCTGTTTGCTTCAGCCTCCCAAATGCTGGGATTAAAGGCATGTGTCACCACCAACTGGCCTAAGTTGATTTCTTGATTTTCTTCTATTGTAAATGCTTAAATTCCTAATACAGGTTGTGGTTTCTATCACATTATCACATTATGGCTTTTCCAGGAGGGGGAAGCCTAATTATTTATTAATTATATTATTTGTATAACTAAATCAAAGAATGTCAGAAATTTTGAAGTAGAAGTTGACTGCGTTAACAAATCTCATTTAATTAATCTCATTGTTAACAAATCCCTTATCTATAGATTTAGTTAACTGAAATTGCTACTGGACTTGGATAGCATGTCATTACAGTATTTCAATATCTCATGCAATTCATTTCAAAGATGTAGATTCAGAAAATGAAGATCACATCTTGAAGCTTCTTGACATTCATAATCTTATCTGTACATTTTTATGAATGTTAATTGGTAAAATAGATATAAAAGCATTTGCTATATGATTTTATTTATAAGTAGAGTCCAGCAAGGGTAAATCTATAGAGATGGAAAGTGATTGTTAGTTACTTTAGGTCTGAGACTCACAGTGTGTTAGGGTTAAGGTTGGGTTGCTAAAACTTCCATAATATTCCTTGGAAGTGATTACATTATTCTAAAACATAGTGATGCTATAAATATCAGAATATACTGAAAATTTTGAGCAATATAATTTAAATAAAATTAACATCATAATATGTACATTAGTATCATTATAGAATGTTTTTGAAAGCATCTTTATTTCTGCTTCATTTGTTGTGTTCTCATAACAGTTTCTGAATAGGTACAATTTTTATTCTCAATAAAAGGCCACACATTCTTCAGTCCAGATCTTCTGACTATATAGCTGTCCTCACCTCTCCTCCCAGGAAACTTTAAAATCCAGCTTTTCCAGGGAAATTATGTGACAATACTAACACACGGAACTCAATCACATTATTGCAAATATATCCTGTGGTCTAAATCCACAGGTGGAGTTTTCCTCATATTCATTTATCCATTTTCAATGAATTGTTCCATACATGGTTATTAATTTTTGAATACCGGTGAAGCTCTCTGGCAGTATGAGTAGATGATTATGTCTTTTGAGGTTGGGTTAGATAATTAATTAAAAGTAAATGACAAATATTAAAATATAATTTGTACTAGGTGTTAGGAAGAGGGTGTCTTTCAACAGCAGCTAGTAAGACTACACAGCACAAATTAAAGATTGGTGGCTTGGTTCAGTGGTGTGGTACTTTTTGTGGGGGTTTGGTTGAACTTGGACACACTATTATTCCCAATTATCATATTTAGAACTTTAAGTGTTTTGGGACACACAGTGCCTCTACCCCATCTGCTAAATGCTGGAAGAAGACCACTTGTTAGTTCCCGGCCACTTAGCCCCGAAATTGTCCCACAAAAACTATTAATATCGCCACATGGCTGTGGCTTCCTGGCTAAAGTTCTAGAGTCTGGTCTCTGGTGGAGCTACATGACTTCTCTCTGATTCTGTCCTTCTTTTTCCCAGCATTCACTTTAGTTTTACCCACCTAGGTCTTTCTGCCCTTCTCTGCTACGGGCTCAAAGCAGTCCTTTATTAACCAATGGTATTCACAGCATACAGAGGGGAATCCCTCATCAGATAAAGTAGAAACTAAAAATGTATTATGTTTTATTAGACAGATTTGGCTACCCAGGTGTGTCTGTAGGGTGGTTTCAGAGGAAGCATTTTATGATTTAGGATAAAGAGTAGAATACTTGCCCTTGATTTAGGTAGCATTGTCCAACCATCAAGTAAAACAGTAATAACAAAAATTCCTGATCTCTCAAGGAATTAGAATTTATTTTCCCTGTCTTTAGAAATCAGAACTATAGATCATCCATCATCTGGACTACAAGTTTCCCATCAAAGGCCTGCAGTATCTTTGGTATTCATCACCAATGGTGGTTACTTACCGGCTTCTTTGATCCTGAGGTCTTGGATTTAGTCTTGACCATGCAGAAAATTGATGTGGAACTTCCTACTTCATCTCAATAATTCTATTACTAAATTCTTTCTTAAACTCTCACNAATATATCTATTTGCCTATCTACCATCTATGTATTTATTATCTATCCAATCTACCCATACCTATCATTTCTATTACTCATCTCCATTACTTATATATCATTTACCTATAATCTATAATTGACTTATTAATTTTCTATCATATAGCTATGAATCTATCATTTTTTATTTCTCTATATGTCCTCAAGTTTACGATTTCTCTGAAAATCCTGATTAAAATCCTTTACATAATTTCACACATATTCACTGGACATCATCTTTACGGCTGTGTTTGTTAGTCTCATAGATAATCAGTAAGTGTGCTTCTTTTCCAGAAGCTCACAGTCAAAAATACACATTTTGTCCTCCAATGTGGCTACATAACACCGAGTTTCAAAAGTTTCAGGAGAAACATGGGGGGGGGATAACAAGTTTACTTTTGAGGTATAACATTTAAAACTAATTTTATCTATAGATAGTTAAATCTTTATTTAAAAGTAAAGATGCATGTCTGTTTCATTAGTATGCTGAATTTCTTACACAAGGTGCTCTTAATTCAATTATGAAGGTAATATTGATAAATGATTTCCGGTGATGCAGGGCAAAAACAGAAGACAGCTATCCTTTCCACGAGCACTTCACAGGGACTGAGCCCACTGACCATCTGTCTCCCGATGTGGAGGGGCTCCGACAGATGACCCAGACTCTTTCTGCTGAGGTCACTGTACCGACTAGCCTGTCACCCTGCTGCTGAGAACATTGCCCTTATTCTGAGGGCCTGTTTTTTTGATAGCCACAGCACACTACAGTATCCAGCGCTAGGGATGTTTTGTTTTGTTTTCCCACACAGAGTCCGATACTACTCTGTGAGTAAATGCCAGCATGGACTTAGATCCATATAAAGATGTTGTGGAAAGTTAGAAGTTAGTTTTGCTTTTAGAAAATTTCAAGACCTGACTTAAATTTGTAAGTGGAGGAGATCAAAGTGCCAGCGATGCCACTGTTCAAAAGTCCTTCTGAGTGGCAAGCTCCCCATGAATACGATCCTGGCTCTGAAATGATGCAGAAGGTAAAAGGCTCTTTCTTGCTTGCTTCTTAGATGACTTTAAAGGTTCCTATAACTGTGTGAATCTGAATTTATGCTACCAAATCCTCTTAGGAAATTAATCATTTGTGACCAGGGTGTAGGCTTAAAAAGTGTAAAAAAAAATGAAAGTAATAGAATTCTGTATAACTTTAATGCTACATTTCTCCACCCCAAATTATTAACCAAAGTATCAAAATATGGGATGTGAATGTAGACCATTTATTTCTTTGGTTTGTCTGTCAGTCTTTCTATGCATTCACCTAGTTCTTGTTGTCATGGTGACTGTGCATCTGGAGGGCACATCACAGCTGAGACTGTCTATTCCACTTCTTCAGATTTAAAAAGAGTTGGTAATTTACATATAT
Source organism: Alexandromys fortis (assembly GCF_014885135.2). NCBI lineage: Eukaryota > Metazoa > Chordata > Mammalia > Rodentia > Cricetidae > Alexandromys > Alexandromys fortis. The sequence continues at coordinate 2,030,022 of NW_026068062.1, read as the reverse complement.
ATTTGTTACGTTCCCTGTCTAAAAATACAGAAGAATTCTTTAAACATCTAAAATACGATGCCAAGTCCAACTTAGAGGTTAATATTTCATGATAAATATAAGTGTTTATAAGCAGGGTATCATCTACTTTCCCATGATGTCAAGGTTGGGAATTACATGTTAAGTAACTTCTCATTTCAAAGATATGCACCATTTCTTGAAATGGAGGGGCATCTGTCATTATATTCAAATCATCTCAAAGGATGGGCAGAGAAAAACTCTCAGAAGTAAAAAAAAAAATCAATAATTTTCTTTTAAACATCAAGGCTTCTGTGAGAAAGAAATTTAATATCAGCACTTACAGATTTGGAAAAGTATTTTCTGTTTCCTTAGAAAAGAGGGCAATGGGACTGCCCTTTGAGATATAAAGTATAAATTTAGATAAAATGCAATAACAGGAGCATATGCAGCTTTGCTTTGTAGGAGAAGTAAAACCACAGCATTGGCAGCACCAGTTAAAAACCATGCTTTGTCTCACCAGGAAGGTATGGCGATTACTCACAGATAATAACTGTACACTTAAAATGTTAATTTATCCATGGTGCTCCCTGACCTGGAAATGCCTAGGAAGGCAAATTGGGAAAGCAATATCCACCTGTTAAACATGCATAGCCCTTTCCATTTTTCTCTGTTCTTCCATGTTTTACAAAAGAAATAATAAAAATCTTGATGGAATAAATATACACTTCTGCAAATAATTGGTATTGTTTATTATTTTTTAAAAATGTGTGCATACCTTAATGTGTTTTGTGTGCATGCTACAAGTATACTACATGTGTGCAGGTTGTTTTGGAGGCAAGAAGATTGGGATAGATCCACTGAAGCTACAGAAAGTTGTGAGTCACCTTGAAATGGGTATTGGAAACTGAACTTGGGTCCTCAGCCTAGTAGTAAGTGCTCTTAATTTTGGAGTCTTCTCTTTAGCTGTACAACTGTCCTAATGTGTTTACCATTAGAGGAACCTGTCAGGTTTCTGTAAAGTGAAAAAGGACAGAGTTGGGTGGCTTACATAATCAATAAGTCTGCTAGAACAGTTTGTTTCTAACTAGAAGAATCACACATCTCTTATTTTCCTAAACATTCTCCTAACAAGTTTAACTTCTGTGAATATAGCAGTTAAGGGTTACTTCTGAGTGTAAAATATTGCCTGAATTAGATAAGGCCTGAATGTAGGCACATTCAACAAGGAAAATGCAATACTCAGGTAACTACAAATTCGATTTAAACTACTTCTTAATAATTTGCATATAAATTTATAGGTCTAGAAGATATTATATCAGACTCCAGAAGGATATAATATTACCTAGGTGAACAAGAAGTGCATTGTAAGTAACTTCCAAAACTGTAGACTTGACAGAGACATCTCGCTGCCTGGACAGTCATCCAAAGTTCTTCTCTACTGTTGGGGCATCCATCTTCAGCATACAGGCCCATAGTGTCCAGCAGACTTTTCCATAAAGAATGAAATTTCAAAGACAGTTCTGCCTATATTGGCAGTTTGTCCATCACTTTCTTCTGTGTCCTTCAGAATGTCTGGCAGACTCTTTCATGAAGCAGGAACCCCGAGGGCTGCATCACCTTCTTTAGGCAACTTCGGCAGTTATCTCTCCATGTGTCCCACATGTGCAGCTCACACAGCACAGCATCAAGCAGTCCAGGAAAGAGCAGTCTCTTGCCCAAATGGCTAGAAAACTCCATAAGGAGTCTCTTTGATGTCCATTATCTTCTGTGTATTTCTTTGGAACTGAACAACTACGGGACCAGGCAGAACAGAAACCTCAGTCAACAGAATGGCACCAATGTGGACAGATAAATCCATTCAAACCTGAGAGAGCTTGGGAAGCAATTCTAGACACAAAAAGAACAGAGTTAAGCATGACTTGTTGGTAGCATTTTCTCAGGTGGGCTCTGTTTGCTAGAAGCAAGTGTGCCTCATTTAAGAGAGGCTTCCTGACTCAGCTTCAGAAGCAAAAACCTTGCAGCTCTTTTAAGAGGTCCCACCACAAACACTTAAATGGTTTTTATAAGAATCCGATAGCATGTTTCTTGGTGGTGGCAGGGACCTGGAAACTCCTTAGAATTGTGGCAAAAAAAACATGACTCCAGCTGGTATCTCTGCCATGAAGCTAGATTCTCTGAAAGCTAAGAAATGGTGTGTATCCAGCCATCAGAACCTGGGCTTTAATCCTAGCCAAATGCTTAGCAAATTAAAGACTCATTTGGTTAGAAAAAGAAAGATACAGTAAAGATAATTTCAGATGAAAAAGTCTCTAAACAATTTAAACTTGGGAGGCAGATGCAGACAGACCTCTGTGAGTTAAAGGACAATCTGTTCTACAGAGTGAGTGGCAGGATAGCCAAAGACACACAGAGAAACTTAGTCTTATAAAACAAAAATAGTAATAAAAATAAAAGAAATAGAGGTTAAAATAAAACCATGCAAAGATAGAAAATACAAAGAGAGTCTCGATACTGTATTTTATTGTCTTGACTTTAAATTGTATGATGGCTGAGGAAGGAGCAAAAGCTGGTAAAAGACATTTGATCATAAATGCTACTGGATTAATCCAACATATATATTTTTAAAATGCTTTAACTTCAAACTTTATGTCAAAAGATATGCCACTTTGGAAAAGAGGTTGTTTTGTTTGACAGGAAATGAGAGGCTGTGGATTCATTCTGGATTAAGAAGAATCAGGTTTGATCAAGGAAGACCCCCTGAGAAATCTCTGATAGGAGCAGATGGCCCAGATGATCCAACATTTCAGAGGACTTCTGTTGGAGTTTCCTCTGAGTTCTACATCCAGAACAGTTTCAAGATTGCTGGCTGTGATGATCACGTCTCACAAAATATTCCAGTCAGGACTTGACCATAATTCAAAATTTTCTTTAGGTCCCCATAAGATTATCATCACCCGATAAGCAGGAAGTAGCCTGGAAAACTACACCCACATTCCCTCCAAAAATGGACTATGGATATTATACCACTTACATCTGGAATTATAGGAAGTTGTAGATGACCTTTGACCAATGGAAACCTAACTCTGGTCATCTGGTAAAACAGCAAGTGCTCTTTATCACTAAGCCGACTCTCTAACTCATATATTCTTCATATTTTATAGGGGGTCACCTAATTTTCTTTGTGTCATGGAGTGCTTTGAACTTTGAATTTTGTATTGTTTGATACCTGGAAAGCCTTTGAGGATATGTGAAATTGAGGAAGCACACTTTGGTTTTATAAGACAGTAATAAACTTCTGTCATGAAATGTCACCGTAAATTCTTGTGACAAACCCTTGGCCTTCAACTGTGTGCTGCGTAAGGAGTCCACAATAAGTGGAAATGTTATTTCTGTCCTTGTTTTACTTGGTTCCTGCTCCTGTCCTTCTCCGTTCTTCCCTCTTGCACAGGAGAATGAATAGCTGTTTTAGGTAGCTACAACCAGAATGTTATGCCCAAAAAAAGTGGCACCATGAAATCACTAACTGAAGCTTGTCAGAGCATAAGCAACCTAAATCTTTCAACTTTAAGTTGGTTTTGTCAGATATTTTCTAAGAGCAAAAAATAAATAAAAAAATACAGCAACCATGACTACAGAATGAAATTTCTCCTAACTTTCGGACAAAAGAACCTTTATGGCTTGATGCTATGAAAACTTTTAGAAGGAAGGTTCATTTTTACAATAGGTGAGGCGCAAGGTTCTTTTCCCCAATGATTACATTTCAAAGAGTTCATTCTAAGTTTAAGGAAAGTCATAGCTATGACAAACAATGCTGCTATAAAAATTCTTTAGCACACAGAAACAGCCTAAATGTCCTTGGATAAGGAAAATGTGGTACATTTACACAATGGAGTACTACACAGCAGTAAAAAAATAATGACATCTTGAGATTTGCAGGCAAATGGTTGGATCTAGAAAAAAAATCATACTGAGTGAGGTAACTCAGACCCAGAAAGAGAAATAACATATTTACTCACTCATAAGTGACTTTTAGACATAAAGCAAAGAAAACCAGCTTACAATTCACAATCCCAGAGAAACTAGACAATAATGAGAACCCTAAAAGAAACATACATTGATCTAATCTACATGGTAAGTAGAAAAAGGCAAGATCACTTGAGTAAATTTGGAGCATAAGGACCATGGAAGGGGGATAACGAGGATGGGGAGAGGAAGGGAGAAGAACAGAGAAAAATAATAAATAGATAGATAGATAACTAAATATATAAAAAGAAAGCCATAGCTTGTGAGTCCATCAAGATGCTTCTAGGAAGATTCATATCTTAAACACCAAAAGAGCCATGATCATAGGGAGAATGCTGAGAAACCTAAAGGAGAGTTTATCTAAAACAGAGAGAAAAGAAGCGAAATTACAAATGTCGAGAAAACAACCATAAATACTTAGCACAGGTGCAAGGAACTCCAGTTACAAGTACGAGGTAAATGTAAAATCTGCTTTTACATTTTGACACACCATAGTCAGGACTCTTGAAGCCAGTAGATTTCAGATATATGTGGAAATCTGCCTACTTTGGGAGGCTTGGGGATGTTCCTTGCATAAGATATTTGTCTATGTATGTGTGTTTGTTTGTAGGTGTGCTGTTTGTTAGTATTTTTATATACATTTGTGTGTGTGTATAAGTACTTGTGTGCATGTTTATGTGTGAGCATTTTATGTGTATATATGTGTATGTATATTCATGCTTGTGCAAGAGTATACATATGTTCATGTGTTCACATGCAGTCTAAATATTTGTGTATATACACTTACATATGTATATTATGAATATATAAATATATGCATATGTATTTATATATGTGTGAATATTTGTCAGTTCTTTAGGAAGAATTTTATGAAAAATATGTCCAAAATAATCAAATATTTACACATCAGTGATTAGGGTATTATGACATTATCATGGCCAAGTATAGGACAAAGTATATTGTATCTTTCTATGTTCAGTGATAGAAAGAAGAAATGATTACAGTGTCTTTTTCTCATGTGTTGGTAATTTTGTATAATGAATTATGACAGTGATTGAAACATTGTTCTAAAATCATCTATAAATTAATGAACCTTACAGTTTAAGTTAGTAAATTCTACAATTCTTGAATTACATCTCAATCTTTTTATAAGCAAACAGAATCAAAATGCACTCATGGCATTCAGTTCACAAATGCAGATTTCTCACATTAGTCAAGAGAATAACGGAGCTTTTGTAGCCATAACTAAAATACTTTCAGTACCAATTATTTGCCTTCTGCCCAGATGAGTGTTCATGCATACGTATATCAAGTGGATAATATGCTTAATACCTGGGTACTTATAATAATATGGAACACATATGAGAAAAGTGACAATTGCAAAACAGCCTGAATCTAGATAGCATCAAGATACTGATTTATTGTTAGTAAGTACTATATTAATACAGTGGGGGAATGCAAAACCTAAAATTAGTATCTGGGGCAATCTTAGAAGCAATTTCTGAGAGGAAAGTAGAGATTATATTAGTGATATCAAGAACAGAGTAAAATATCCCGGGAAGAGAGGACAATCAGTACCACTACATGACAAAAACAAAGAATGCAAATAAATTGTGCAATTTAAATTGTTTGAGAAACAGTTTTAAAATCATCAAAAGAAATCTGAATGCAACAGCCACTCTTTGCTATCTCATAGGAAGGACATGGTAGAGGAGTTTCAAATAGCAGTGGAGTTTTACAGGTCGCCAAATGGGAAACAAATTTTTACGGGTCCAATTTCTAAAGTGAGCTTTTTCTGTTTAAAGACTTTGCAGTAAATTAAGCAGGAAGTAAAGGTGCTTGGCTCTGCAAAGGTTTTGTCCTCTGGTCAATTAACACTCACCAAGTGATCAACATCCAGCCCTGCCAAGGGTGAACTTGAAGTTGAGCCTCTTGATTTTCTGTGAATGAGATATGAAGATGATCTTTCTTCCCTTCTCCTCATTAAGTTCCCATCCCCTGGGGATAGTTTAGTCCTAACAACCATTCTGTGTACAGACAGAAGCAAAGCGTACAGATTGTCCCAATGTTATGAAGTCCAGGTGATTGGCAGATGCCTCTGAAATGCTTGCCATTTTTGTTGGCACAAAAATCACAGCTCTTTACTTAAAGAGCATCATAAAAATCTCTTCTGAAGCCAAATATGAGTGACTATGGCCTGGGACTCAGATTCAGGTTACCCTAAATTCCATGATTCAACATGTAGAGTCATGGCATTTTATAGTAACAGAACAAAAAAATCATTGTCAATAAAACTTTCAAATATATTAGTGCGAACATCAAATGGGTGGGTCACAAAAAAGCAGAGAAATATCACTCACAGACCTAAAAGACTGCCACATAGCATTTTTAGTCTTTGATTACTCATAGGAAATTAGGTCAGTTTATCGATTCCAAAGAAATTACTTAAGTGTCAAAAGAGTGTTAGGTAACATACAGAGGGGCTACAATGAATGGTTATTAAGAAGACTAAAGACAATTCAAAAAAACTGAGTTCTGGACTGGCAACTTTCACCAACACTCCCATTATTAATGTCTGCCACTGAGGCTAATCTACCCAGCAAAAGGTTTGTGGTAAGATTTGGTTCATTTTAAGAGCTTTCAAACACATTGAAAAGTCTCTATTTAGCCACTTCCTGTTTGGTTGTTGCAATAATTTGACAAGAATGTTGAAATTTTGGTCAGTAAAGCGTTCATTTGTTTCCTTTTCTGCACAGCTTGACTGAGATTTTGGCTTTGGATTTAATGGAGTCTTCATACAGCTGGGATCTGAATACCATTTGGACTCATCTTTGTTGTTGTTAAGAAATGTTGAAATTTAAAAGTAGGAAATCACCAAACCAGTTGCTTTGTGATAAAGCGAAACATTTACAAAGTTGAGAGGACAGCACTTTGTACTAGAACTGATACTCTTTCTGACCATAACTTTGATTTTCCTGCCCATAATGCTTTTGCCAAGGCATCATCATGTACTTAGAGAATGTCTTGTTATTGTGAGTTGCTGTCCTCCAAGACAAGCAACTCCCATCTTAGAACATTCAGCTGTGCTTCCCTGCAAAAACTGATCCCAGATGGTTTTTTTTTTTTTTTTTTTTTTGGCAGTTAGTACAGCCAACCCCTTAATTCCTATTAGCAAATGCTCCCTGCAAACTGGCAACACTACACAAGTCCTGACAGGGGTAGATATACATACATGTTTATGTATGTATGTACGTATATATGTATGTGCGTATACATATGTAGAAATAGGAGTGGCGGGGCTGCGTCCCCAGCACCCCGGCCACCTGCTAGCTTATGCCCCAAAATAATTACATGGACACTGTATTCTTTTAAACACTGCTTGTCCCATTTTTATCTAGCCTCTTCTAGGCTAATTCTCACATATTAATTTAACCCATTTCTAATAATGTGTGTAAGCACCCCAAGGTGTGCTTACCTGGAAGATTCTAGCCTACATCCATCCTGGGTCGTAGCTTCATCACGTGTGTCTCAGAGAGCAGAGCTATCTCACGTCTGTCTGAGGAGTCTTACCTCACTTCCTCTTCCTCCTGTTTACCCCTTCCACCTATGTTTTAACCTATCAGGGCAAGCAGTTTCTTTATTTAATTAACCAATGACCTTCCTCCATCATACATATGTATATATTCACATATGGACACACACACATATATATACACACATACACATGCACACACACAAGTATATGTAAACACACACATATGTGTGTATGTACACTAAAGTGGGACTCTCCATTTATGTATCTACAGTGAAGCCTCATTCATATTGAGTAAGACTTTCCAAGAATGGATGGTTGTATAAGGTATGTCCACATCCCTTTAAATAACTTACCAATGCTCTGTATGGTAGCCCAATGAACTCATTGACTTCACAAAGTGAATGTCTCTGGAATCCTTTCTCTGTTTGTCATTTGTCTTTGGAGAAAGAATAGACATTGCTTATGTCTTCACCTGGGAAGGCAGGCAAGCAACATGGCCCCACCGTCATGATCTTCCACACAGTATCTTTTTCTGATTGAAAAACCCAGGTCACAGCTAAGGAAGTGTGGCAGTGGGCTTCGGGAATAGTTGGTCTTACCTGTGCCCCACAGTCATGAGAAGCAACTGTTTTAACAGAAAAGAACAGTGGAATGTCCTTTTAAAAACACAACTAAAGCAGAAGTTTGGTGGCAATAGTCCGAAGCCTGGGGCAAGGCTTTCCACTGGGATTTATATAATTTGTATCAGTGTTCTGGTGAAACTTAGAACTGTGTAGACTCATGGGAGAATTGTTTTTAGAAATTGGGTAAGAAAGGAAAATAGTATACCAAATGCCACATTTCAAAGTAGGTAGATTTAGCAGCATATTATACATTCAGATACAACATATAGACATATGGTTTCTGGTTTTTGGCTAACTCAGTTGTTGAATTTTACATTTTACCTGCAGCTGAATCTATAAAGTCAATGTGTTTTGCTTATAAATTTAGCTTTTTCTCAGCATTTTCTTTTAATATAAATTGTCACAAACTTTTCACACGTAAATTTAGTAATAACTGCATATATGTGAAATATGTATTACTATCAAAGATTTTACTTGCCCACAAAAATTGTAAATAATTATTTCTTTGTCTGTACTAAAAGTAATGTTTATGTGTATATTTATTTTACTTTTATACCTATTATGTAAGATCTTTCTTCAACTTTTAATATTCATAATACTTTTTGTGTGTTGTATTGCTTGAAACAATATGTCAGACACCATAGAGTATATAATCACTCCATGTAAATCTTTATGGGGCATGTTATATATAGTTCTTGTATTTAGGAAGCATCTAATTACCTTATCACACATTAAATAAAAACATAGTTCATAGAAATCTTGAAAAACTAAAATTTAATAAAGCTAATTATTATGGTTTACATAAAAACAAAAAAACACACTGTTTAAATGTTTTCAGCAAAGACTGAAAATACATTTTAATTTGAACACTTGACCCACTTTGCAAAGTATGTTGGTATTGACCTCGTGTTTTATTTATAATAACTGAGTTAGAATTCATAGCAACAAATGCTTTCCCTTAAGTCCTCATTTCTATGTGTTTTGTCAAAGATACACCATTTTAGCTCCTACCCAGATAAAGAATATTTTATTACTACAGTTTTTTTTTTCTGGTGCCCTTTGCAGTTAATGTTACCAACTCCATTACTCTGAGCCCCCAGCAATCACTGCACTTCTTTCAGTATCAAAGGTAAAGTTTTTCATCTTTAGACTTTCTCAGATGTGGAAGCCTGCAAGAAGTATACTCGGATGTCTGGCTTTGTGGTGTTGTGTTTTCTTTCATCTAAGATAAAGTGTTTGTAAGATCTTCCCACAGTGTTTCATGTCCTGATGGTCTCCAAATTAGGATGATATGATATTATATATAATATAATATTTTAAGTTCATCACTGTATAAAAACCCATCCATAGAATGAACATGATTTTCTTTTTCTTTTTAGCACAGTATTTCATAAGTTATATGACCTATTTTATTGTTTATTACAAAATTGGCTCAGTGTTTTTTTATTACAGTAGGATAATCTTTACATTTCTACCATGTTTGTATAAATCATAGTAAATGCTAATATCCAATATGTTTAGCATATTAAATGGATTATATCTTATGATATATTCAATTTATGATACATTTATGTACTAAGAAGTATCCACTGAAGAAAATCTGTTTTTTTTCACTCTGTTGATATTATTAATAATATTCTTTAGGAGGTTTAGCTGACAGTTTTAGAAAATCAAATTTGCAAAGACCTCTAAAATGTAAACAAGCCCAAGTTTGCCAGTTGTACAAGAAATCTAGAGGGCAAAGGAAACAGGGGCAAGAAGGTGAGTGAGAGAGTAAGTACTGTGTCTCTCCTACAATGGGATTATAAAATCTTATGCTTCCTATTGATATTTGATGTTTTCACCCAATATTAGTTTAAGATATAAATAACATTAATTTTCCCATGCAATATGTATACTTTGTTTTTTACAGAATGGTGTGGTGGAGGGACTTATATAGTGGATAGCAAACAATAGCCCCTCTAATGAAATAATGCATGTAGTGCTATACTTCTTGAAAAATCAATTCAACAACTAAGTGCACTTAGGTTTTGATATCCAGTATTGTTTTATTTATTTCAGTAAAAACTGAAAAAAAAATACCACACGTACTTTCAAAGATAAAGACTGACAACCAAATGCTTCTCTAACGATAATGAACAATATAAATTTTATGTAAATAATGATTACCTAGTAAGGAAAAATATTATCACACATCAAAACAGTGTTCTAAGGCATATGAACGCCCTTCAGTATCTATGAGTGATAACCTCATTTAAAACTGCAGACTGGACTAAAAGCTCAGTTTGTCATATACAATATGGTTTTCATTGTCTACTTTCCTTCCTTTAGTTATTAGCATTATAAAATGACTTTATGCATAAAGTATCCCTATTACCTTCAACATAAATGAATTTATTAGTTAAAGAAACTAAAGTCACTTCCCAGTACTTGAATCAAACCATGACATAGAAAAAGGATAATATTGCTTGTAATTCTAGAAAAGGAAGTCAGTTTTCCAACATTATCCTTGTGTCAGGATAGTCAGAAATATCAGACAATTTTGAATGTAGATTTATCTTAGCCTAACACTCTATAATTTGTGATTAATAACTGCTACATGCAGAAACAATTACCTTGCTTTGATTAAAACACTAAGCTATAGCTTTCCTCAAACTGTAAAAGAGTTCTATTCTTTGACAGTTCCTTTGTTATGTTTGATACTATTATCTCTGGTTACTGTTATGTAACCTTCAAGAGCCATCTCTGCTTCTAGTGGAATACTACTATAGTGATTCACATTAATGTTTCTGCATAAATTAAGTTGGTTGTGCCTAGTTTGGTTATTTTAATTGACAAGTTGTTCACTCCATTTAAATAATATTCACTCCAATAATTTTCAAATTATTATTTCTCATCAATTTTTAAACAATTGAGCTTTTTATTTTTTCCTGCTGCCATATTAACATGCCCATTTATCTTACAAAGAAATTACAGTCTTTATCCACTTAAAGGAATGAAGTTTTATATTGCTCCTTCATTAGTTATGTGTAATTCTTTAAATTATGGGTGATGAGCTCTGATTCTAAGTTAGAAAAAATAGTTCTAATATGAAGTCAACAAGACTGTATGTGCAGTGACATGTGGTCAGGTTCTTTAAATGCTGTGATTGCATGAATGTTTCAACGGTATAGTTACATGATTCTTTCAAACTTATTGTTTTCCTATTAAACTAATAAGCCCAGAGATTATAAAGCACTATGAAATACCTGTCGTAATAGGGAAAATTAGAAATAACTTTATATAAAATACTTGAGAGACACTGTACACATAAACATCAATAATAAATGAAATTTGCAATATGCCCCCAATCAGAAGAATACATGGTAAGGATCTGCTCAGGTTTTCTCTTCCCAGACCATTTAATGACACACTACACGTGTAACAAAGCAGATCTAATAACAATACTATGGGATTATTAGAATTCTCATTGAAATTCACTGATCTTCCACAGAAAGGATGTATGTTAAGAAAAAGTATGACTCAGTTAGATGCCAATTGTAAGAAAATGAAAGATTCTGACTTTAGTATTGATGGAGAGAGAGCTCTGGTTATGATCCTTTCAATGAAGAGAAAAGTGCGTTGTCATTGAGGATATCTGAATATCTAAGTTATGGAAGGTTATTGCTTTTCCTTACATAAAAATTAACGCTGTGGCTGGTAATGAAAATGCTACAGTAGCAAAAGAATATCACATAAATAAATGGTAAAATTTCTTAGACACAACAAACGTGAAGAGTATAAGCATGTATTAGAAAGGGATTTTTATTCTAAGTAAAAATAGCGACTTTTAGTTCCAAGAGGCTTTTCTAATGTCTTATATGATTTACCTCATTTTTGTCACATTTTATATATGAAGACTCCGAAGCTCACATAAGTAGTTTTCCTTGAGTTATAACTTGGAGAAATGACCCACTGGAGATGTAAATGCAGGGCGGAATTCTTCATAATTAGACAAAGAGAATGGATCTGGAGACACTGGATAGAAAGAGAGAGGACGGCACTGAAAGAACATTATGCTTGCTATTTTGTGTCCTTGATAATCAAATTGGAAAACTGTCATCAGTAAATATAATATTTGTGGAAAAACAAAGCAAAAATCTCACAAAATATAAAATAATATAGCCTCTCTTTCACCTAGATGCATGCATACATATTATAAATTTATATACACCTGTATGTATATACAAATAATCTCCAGTGTTATAAAGTCTAGCGCAGAATAAGTCCATATTGCCGTTCAATGTAGACAAACACACACATGTACACACACACACACACACACTCAAGACATAAGTGTGACTAATGGAGACAGGCTAAAATATGCATGCATAGTAATTATGGTCATAGATATCCAAGTAAGAAAATCATAACAACTTTGTTGATTACTACGCTACATCCATAATGTGAGTGGTTTCCCCCACCACTTGTTCCTAACATGAACCCCTTCCCCACCACAGTCTGGAAACAAATGGACCACAGATTAAAACCTCTAAAAGTGTGGGTCAAATTAAAGCTGCCTTTACGTTCCTTTATGTTGATTTTTTTCTCGGGTCTTTTGCTGCAGTGATGAAAAAGCATATGCCACCTCCTCCAACTGTATTTCACACCACTGCTTTCCTTGTTCCCTGAGTTACTGCTGTCCACATTCACAGTGAGAAGTGTGGCTCTAGCCTACATGCCTCAAGAGATGATAGACTTGACAGCAAGGGAATTTAAAGGTGGTATCATTTATCGTCATAAAAATCTCAAAGGATTTCACTCAGTAGAGTATGACACACTTGTATGCCAGTGATACAAATGAATCCCTCGCATGGCATAGTAACAGAAAATTTTAATTGAACAATCAGAAATATAAAAGAAGCATGCTTTTTTGCTAGTAATATATTTAGAATCTTGCAAGACCTCACAATGTTTACTTTTATTTCACAAAAATGAATGTAGATTACAGACAGTTCCACACCACAGTCAACAGAGTCATCTGACTCAGATTCCTCTATGCCCTTAGCTCCCACTGACAGCTGTTTCTTCTGGGGACAAATCATGGCCCATTGCCAGCCTATAAGCTATGCCCACTTTGAAAGAAGGAAGACAGAACACTGGAGGTTTCTTTTTTCATTGAGGGAGTAAAGTGCCCTTTAAGCCTTTTTTAACTAATTTTATTCCTAGATACTCCGCTAGTCATTTGAAGGAATAAAGCCCTTCCTGGATCTCAGTAGTCTCGTTTAATCTTCTGTAGAAATTTAACCTTTATGACATCAGAAGCTAATGGCTTTTTCTTGCTGTGTAAGCATATTGGTATTTGCTTATCAGGGAAGGAAAATATTGGAGAGAAGATCTTGTCATGAGAAACATATTTTACTTGTAAAATCCACTCTTTAGTTCATATATGCTTCATAGCACATTGCACACAGTATTTTTTAAAAGCAGTATAGAAATGGATTTTTTTAATTTGTGAGATTACAATATTTACAATTACAGTATTTCTCAATTGTCTGTTCTCCCATAAATCCCTCCCTGCTGTCCTTCAAATTCACTGTGTATTTTTTCATTAACTGTTATTGCATGGATATATGTATTTGTGCATACTTATATATTCCTAAATATAACCTATTCAGTCCATATAATGTTACATGTATGTACATTTTCAGGGCTGACTACTTGACGCTGGACAAACAATTGGAGTGCTCTGCCGTGGGTTAGGTCATGTCTCCTACTCTCAGTTTTCTTTCATTGTCTGTCATTCTCTGTAAGATTGAGACCTTGTGGTCTTTTCTCTGTCCATCTTGGCATGGCCATTGGTGGTGTCTCTTTTCAGCTCACGTTTGGCCATGTTGATGAGACTTTATAGATGTAAGTAACCTTTGACATTACTAGGATGTACAGTCTCACTGCAAATTTCCTGATCCTGTGACAGCTACCAACATACCAAGCCTCTTACCCGGTGCATATTAGTCTTTATCAATATATTTAGCTATAGTCACCATTTTCCCCATCATTTATGTTCTATTGGCTATAATCCTCCTAGTCCGGTGACCATTGAAGTAACAATAGCTTTCATGTTAAAGCAGTGATTTTCAACCTTCCTAATGCTGAGATTCTTTAATACAGTTCCTCATGTGGTGGTGACCCCAACCATAAAAATATTTTTATTACAACCTCATAATTGTAATTTTGCTACTGTTATGAATCAGAATGTAAACATCTGATATGCAGGATATCTGATATGCAAACGTTGTGATAGAACTGTTCAAATCACCAATGCACAGGTTAATAGCTATTCCATTCAAATGAGGCACATTTTCAAGTCTCTCTCTACATCATATTCTAAACCTAAAATTTGAGAGATATTTCCCATTTAAGCTCTGCAGAAATTCTTATAAATGTGACTTTTCCCCTTTGATGACTGTTCCCAATACAGGCCAAAATTTTATATAAAGTATTATCCTCATCCACTCACAGTCTCTGTTCATACTACACAGGAACCATACAACTAAACTTCCATGCAAAGTCTCTCCCCCATGTACATTCCCTTATATGCACGGCTGCCTTCTGTGTGCCTTGTATACCATAGAATTGTCAGTGTAAGTTCAATTACCCTACCCTGCTTACATACACATGTAAATTTACCACATTGTGGCTTGGCGGACAAGGCCTCCTTGATAGCCAAATGAATGTTGTAGAGATGTGTATTCACCACGAGGCAAGGGCTTTATATCAACATCCTTTTAGAATTTGAAAGTAACGTAGGCATAAATGCAGTATTGTGAATGAATTCCTCCCTGTAGGCCATTTGGTCGGGATTGTACTCATCCCACACTGCCTGTCAGAACAACTGTGTTTTGTTGGAAGAGGAGAGAGCCCGACGTGGTTTTCGTCCGCATTTATAGAACACAAGTCAATGCTGGAGAGCCCCGCAGGGCTACAGGTTCATGTCCACAGGACTGGCTCCTATGGACAGAGGGACCGAGCCACTTGAGACAATTTTGAATATATTCTTGAGGGGAAAAAAGTCATCACAGGTTTTCCTCTAAAATACTTTTTCCACTTCATATTAGTTGGTAACTCTCAAATTCATTTCGCTGTACTTTGAATAATGGCATTCAAAGACCCTCACAGTTCTAAAATGGAGCACATCTGAGGCTGCCTGCTATGGGGACAGAACATGAAAAGGCATCAGAAACTTTTGAAATGGAAAACGAGGGGAGAAAATAAAAACCTGCGCAGATCAAAATGCATTTCATGTTCATTTTTTTTTCCCAAAGAAACAGACTTCCTGAAACTTCTTTTCAGTAAGTTTTAGGTTTCCATTGGTCAGCATAAGATAATAGATTCAGTCATTGCAAGGCTTCCTACAGCTCTCAGAAAAACAAAGAATAAGAAGGGTGATAGAAAAGTGTTTTTGTTTATTGATTTTTTTTGAGGATTATTATATAGCCCAGGCTAGCCTAGAACCCATTCTATACAATGTGGCCATTGTACTCACGACTGTCCTCCTATTTTAGTCTATCACATTCTGGTGTCCCAACCATGAGCTAACACACTTGTCTTATCATCTATGTCATCACACATGTATTGCAAAATGTATTTTAATTATTAGCATATGGGAATTAGCAAATATTGGTTTGTTTTATAGTGCATTTGAGAACCCAAATGATTCCTATTTCAAAGAACAAAATAAAACAAGATGCTCAAACACTAATGTCATTCCTTGAGAACAAAACAAAAGCAAACAAACAAAACTATCTATGTTTTTTTATTTGTATGTATGTGTGTGTGTGTGTGTGTGTGTGCATGAACTTACAAGTACCACTGATGTGGGATTTCCCTCTTTATGCTCTGATTACTGTTAATGAATAAAGAAACTGCCTTGGACCTATAGCAGGGCAGAAATTAGCTAGGCAGGGGAAACTAAACTGAATGCTGGGAGAAAGAAGGAGGAGTCAGGAGAGAAGCCATGTAGCCCCACTGGAAATAGACACTGGAACATTTCCCGGTAAGCCACAGCCATGTGGCAATACACAGATTAATGGAGATGGGTTAAATTAATATGTAAGAGTTAGGCAATAAGAAGCTAGAGCTAATGGGCCAAACTGATTTAATTAATGCAGTTTCTGTGAGGTTATTTTGGCTCTGAGCAGCCGGGCACCAACAAGAGGCCTTCCTTACAACATACCACAAAGTGCAGGTATTCATGGAGGTCAGGTGAAAGAGTTGGGCTCCTTGGAACTCGAGATACAGGTGATTGTGAATGACAAGATGCATGTGCTGGGAATATGTGACGGCTAATCTTGGTTGTCAACTTGACACACCTATGAAGAAGAAACCTCAGCCTCCATCACATTGGCCTCTGCATATGTCTTCAGGAATGGTACTATTCCTTGGCACATGTACTTGGACTCTGTAAGAAAGAAACTTGAACAAGCCCTGGGAAGCAAACCAGTAAGCAGTAGTCCTCCATAGATTCTGATTCAGTTCCTGTCTTCAGATTCCTGCCTTGAGTTTCTTCTGTGCCTTCCTTCAATGATGGACTGTCATCTGTAAGCCAAATACACTCTTGGCTCCACCAAGTGGACTTTAGTTGCATGTTTAACAGAAATAAAATATAGTGATACTTTATTTTTGTTTTAATAAATAAATCTTGCCTGATTATCAAATAGCAAGTGGAGGAGGCAAACAGGAGAGTCAGATTTCCTAATTTGGAATAATAGATGTTTGTGAGTCTTTCTACATCTGGGTACAGAACTCCAGGGCTCTATAAGAGCAGGAAGTATTCAGAATTTTCCCCCTTCCTTTGTAGAGCCAAGTATGTCTCTCTTAGGGATTTTTTTTTTTTTTTTTTTTTTTTTCTTGATTCTCTGTGGTTGTGGACTGTAGGTTGGTTTTTCTTTGCTTTATGTCTAAAAGCCACTTATGAGTGAGTACATATTATATTTGTCTTTCTGAGTGTGGGTTACCTCATTCAATATAATTTTTTTTTCTAGATCCAGCCATTTGCCTGCAAATTTCAAGATGTCTTTATTTTTCACTACTGAGTAGTACTGAGTAAATTGGGAGCATGAGGGTCATGGGGGAAGTAGAAGGGGAAAAGGGAGGAAGGGAGGGAAGCAGAGAAAAATGTATAGTTCAACAAAAACCATAAAATAAGAAGAATCAAGGTAGCATTTGAATAAAGTTTTCAAACCTGAAAATAAAAGACTATACTCGTCATCACTCTGAGCTCATATCTATAATCTCACT
Source organism: Alexandromys fortis (assembly GCF_014885135.2). Lineage (NCBI taxonomy): Eukaryota > Metazoa > Chordata > Mammalia > Rodentia > Cricetidae > Alexandromys > Alexandromys fortis. The sequence continues at coordinate 2,012,562 of NW_026068062.1, read as the reverse complement.
TTCTGTTTGGTCAAGATTTTAATATTATTTTAATGTTGCCTCTTCCTTAGCACTAATTTTTAGTTTATGTCTATCTATGATTAGCTTTTCAGCATGTGCTTTGCTAACATGTTTTTATAATGCATCAAGCAAGCATTCATTTTCTTAATTGTTTACTTTATTCACCAAATGAATTTAGTTTTAATAAAATACAATTTGAAAAGCAGTTCTTCATGTATGAGTAACACATTGCTTTTCAAATCTAAAAATGTTTTTCCTAAATCACACTACAATGTTTACTTTGTATCACTTTACTCTAAAAGTTAAGTAGTTTTAAGCTTATTTTAATCTATTTTGGGGTAACGTTTGCCTGAGGAATGCCATGTATATTTTGGTTATGTTTTTTTAGATAAATGCCTATAAGTTTTTCTAAAATTTAAAGTGAACCTTTATTCATTCTGCATTGAAATAATTTTCTCATTTTGCCAGGAAGCCCTCAGCCATATCTCAGAGTCTATTTGGGTTTTTGTTTTATGCTATTGATTTTCCTGCCCAAATCTCCAAATTCCTACTGGCTGGGTGACAATAGCTTCAGAGGAAGCCTTAGTATTGGGCAATGGGATGCCTGAAATTAATTCTTTTTGAAAATTGTCTTGCATGTTCCAACTACCTTTCCCTCCCATATAAAAATTACAAGAGTTTGACTATAGCTACAGAAACTAGTGCTGCTAGAATTATGATAGTAATTAAATTTATTGCCTCAAGTGGGAGTTTAGGGGATTTCTGTCCTGAATCTTGTAACTCGAAGCTCTGAAGGTCTCTCTAATTACAACATTTTCCTGTGTTTCACTTCAGCAGCATGTTGCGAGTGCTCCACGACATAGACCCTGTATGGGCTTTTTGGAAAGGAACTCAGTTATTCCATTTTCCTTCAAGTGTGTATATAAAGTACTGCATTTGGAAATTAAGTATTAATAGCTTACTTCTAATATTCACATATATAATTGATTTCTGTGTGCTGACCTTGTATATATCCCAAATGCTTTCTAATTTCACTTATTAGTTTTATGTTTGTAGAGATGCTTCGGATATTTTACACAAGCAAATCTTCCATTAACATGAACAATGTTGCCACTTCATTTCTAATTAATATACCTTTTATGTCTTTTTCATGCCTTCCTTCGCTGGTGTGACCTTACTATCTCAGGTGAAGACAGTGATGAGAAGGGGCAACCTTGACTTAGTCTCATTCCTCATTAAGTGCTACATTGCCTGTACTTTGATTGATGCTTTGTGTTACTTTGAAGAATTTCTTTTCCATTACTATGTGCTGAAGGGCTCTCATCATTAATGGCTTTTGAAATATCACCTGATATTCTTTCATACTGATTAACAAAGTCATGTGGACTTTACTACTACTAATAGGCATTGAATTGATTAACTATTAATAGGAAGTCTGTTATTTTAAGGTACACTCGAATAGCTTGTAGTATATTATTTTATTAAACATGGTTAAATTTTATCTATCAATTCACTGAGTTTTTTCCATGTTCTTAAAAGTAGTAGTCTATTTCACCTTCTTTTTTAACATGGGCTTTGAACTGGTGTATAATAATTAAGTTTATATGTCATATAAAAAGGGATGAAGGACCCCCCAATAACTCTTAAGATATCATTTCTAGGAATTATTGAAGTTATTTCTGCAAAGTATTAGCATAGATATTGGTAGAATAATTAAAGATTTACCTTTATTAGCATGGGTGAGCACTACCCAGTTCATGAAAAACACTAATGCGATGCATGAAACACCCCATCTTTGTTCTCTGGTTTGCATACCTATATTCTTGTTAGACATCTAAGATCTTGCATAAGAGGCCTTTGTAGCTGAAATGAATCACACTTTCGGGATTCTTGGATCTGCAGCTTAACAAGGACATCCCATTCTATAAATGACACCAGACATTTTCTGTAAGACTCATAGAGATTTCATACAGTTTAACCTATTGATTTACTTTTTTAGAATATTGACTTATACAGAACAATGCTGACCTCATAATTCACTCACAAAGACAGCTGGGAAATACTGTATGTTCTGGTGCCTTGAAGAGGTAGTGTACCTTAGGGGACATTCTTAAGCTATTTATTTGCATTTTTCTAGTGATAATATGTAGACTCAAGAACTAGTTTTCAGAAGAATTCAAACTCTAAATTTAATCTCATTAATTGCTAGTTCTGCAGTTATTTAATTTATGGCATCGGGCAAGTTTTAAGGCTTTGTAGACTTTGAGGTACTTGGCCATTTTAAGTCTAATCTTGTGTCCAGATTTTTCATGCCCAGAGTTTTTAGTAACATCTCTTCATTGCCCTTTGAATATCCGTGATAGCTGTCATGCGTTCTCATCTCTTTTCTCGCCAAGTATCTTCTAATACCAAGTTTTAACAAAGAGATTATTAGATATTTTTAATTGTCTAAAATGTTTACATGATTTTACTTTTTGTATTCATCTTCTATTTTTTTCAGTGGCATACAGACCCAATACTATTTTGTTGTTAATAACAAATATACATATGCCCATTTATCTTTATTTATTCAATTATTGAGAAGACATTATATAGTCCCACTCTTTATTTAGCAGAGAGTAATACTGAACTTCTGATAGTTCTGCTTCCACTATTTGGTGTTAGAATTACAGGTATATGCTACCACATCCAAATACATACAGTTCTGGGGAGAGTATCACAGGTTTAAGGCATCCTCCAAAGTAAGCATGCCACCTATGTAACTACATGATCAAACATTTCAATTTCTTTTTTCCTTTTTTTATAAAAGTGTACACCTGTGTATCATATAATTATCTGTGGGTATGTGTGCAAGAGTGCTTGTGCCAGTGAAGACAGGAGCATTGGGTCCTTTGGAGTTGATTACATAAGGTTATTAGTTACAAGATGTTGATGTTACCTCAGGGACTGAACTCTGGTCTTCTGCAAGAACAGGATTCCTTCTAACAGCTAAAGCATCTCTCTAACACCAATTTCTCTTTTCTTAACAGGAAAACTTAAAATATTAGCTTCAGTTTTTCTTATTATCTAATAAAATATCTTTTATTTTTGTATATAATACCCATGATTTCAGCCATGTCAATATCTATTACTAGTTTTATTTTGTGTGTGTGTGTGTGTGTGGCAATCAAAAAGTAGGTCTTACTTTTGCTAGGCAAATGTAATATCATTTAATTATAATGTAGTACAATGAACAGTCAGACTACTACATCAAAATTTATAAGGTCATGTTCAGAAGTAAGTTTAAATGAAACAATCATGCAATTCCCATTATGATTTCTTCTTTGACTTCTGTGTTATTAAGAATGCCTCTTGATTACTTCAAAAATATTTTGTGATTTTTCTTGTTCTTTTACATCTGCATTCCCAACATATTTGTGTTGATGTCAACTGCTGTTTAATCTTGGATGTTTTCTCAAAAATGTTAGTGTTTGAACTAGAAAATCATTCTTAGATGATATATATGTTTCCTCTTTTCATGGGAGAAGGAGAGACACTGGTTGCTCCTCTTCTAAAACTATACCTGAGCACGGGAACCAACAAAAGTATGAGATATGTTCAGCCTTTAAACTGCTTGTATATGTAAATATGTTTGTAAAACTTCCTGCCCTGTCTTTAAGGTCTCCATTCTAATTGCTTGTTGTGTTTCTTATTCAATCTACATTTCATTATGAGAAATATATTTAAGTATTTGTTTTTTTTTTCTTTCTTAACCAGAATATTACATTAGAAACAAGGCATACACAGGACAGGAAATACAGCATGCATATCAAAATATCTATTTGTTTCTTGGCTCTGTGCCTTTATATGTTACTTGGCCTTTTTCCTTTGCAACTCTTTAGATTCTTTATTTGTTCTTTATATTCAGTGTTTTGATTATTATGTGATGAAGGAATATTTTTTTCTGGCTCAGTCTATTTGGTGTTCTGTAAGCTTCCTGTACTTGCATAAACATATTTTCTTTAGGTTGGGAGAGTTTTCTTCTATGACTTTGTTGAGTGCATTTTCGGTGCCTCTGACCTGTAATGTACCCCCTGTTATAATCCCAATTATTCTTAGGTTCAGTCTTTTCAAGATGTTTTGTGTTAAGAACATTTTGGATTTAACCTTTTCTTTGACCTATGGATCTATTTCCTCTGTCATATCTTCAATGCCTGAGAATCTCTTTTCCACCTCTTGTATTCTGCTAGAGATGTTTGCATTTGTAGTTCCACCCAGATTTTTCATTTCCACAACTCTCTCAGACTGTTTTCTTTATTACCTCTACTTCAATTTCCAAGTCTTGAGCCCGTTTTTTTTTCCTTGACTTTTCTAAAGGAATTTATTGATTTCTTCCAAATTTTTTTGTTTGTCCTTTTCTCCATTTCTTTAAGGGAATTTTTCATTTCCTCTGTAAGGGCCTCTATCATTTACATAAAGGTATTTAAGGTCATTTTCTTCTTCTTCATTTGTGTTGGGTTGTTCAGGTCTTGCTGTTGAAGGGCTGCTGAGTTCTGGCAGAGCCATTTTCCCTTTATATTGTTGAACGTGTTCTTACTGGCTGATAATTATCTGTTCTTCCATCTGGTATAGGTAGTGTTTGTGCCTGAAGGTCTCTCACTTTCTTGACAGCTGTTGGGGTCTGCACGAGAGCAGTGGGTTCTTCCAGAGGTGGAAGCAGGGCTAAGTTGCTTTTCTGGGTCTGAGATGGGAAAGAGAGGGGCACAAGGGTTTAGGGTTTAGGGCCTGAAAATTAGGCAGTTCAGTAGGGAGACCAATTACTTACCTGCTCTCCTAATTGGTGTGTGTGGAGCTTGTCCAGATACTTCAATTTCTTATAATATCCTCCAAGGTTTTATCCAATCAGAGACCTGCATTTCCTGTCACCAATTTGTGTTGTCAGTAGGAAGAGTCAGGTGTTAGGACTGATTTCTGGAATTTATCTTGACCATTATTTTTTTTCAAGAAATGTAGCTCCATATCAGATATATTCCCCTGACTTTCATTATTGCTTCTTGAGATTAGTCACTTTTTCTTTATGGAAAACATAAATATTTTTTTTATTAAAGAAGGTAACTAACAGAGACACCCACAACTGGACAATGGACAGAGGGTGAGAGACTGTGAAACATTCAGTTGTAAATGGAATGCCTTCATTACCCACCCACCCCAAACCCTAGGACTCAGATAGTTATGCTGAAAAGGAACTAGAGACTGTAACAGTCAGAGGGGACAGATGGCTCAAGTAGAACAGAACTGGTCCATATTATGAAATCACATAGAAATCTGACAGTATGCCCAGCACAAGGACTGCACAGGTTCAAGAAGGATGCGACCCTTGTGCTGAGAAGGGGCAGTACACACAAGTTCCCATCCAGACCTATAAGTTACCTGCAACTGAAATCTATTTGTAAAGAAATATTAATTTTCTCCAATACTCACTGGGCATATTAACCATTCTTAAGGCTAGGTCCAATCCCAGTAGTACATGGCCAGCACAAACTGAACTCAGTTGTATTTATGTTTCATATGACATTGTTTGGGCATTTATTCTTCTACTGGGTTTTTTGCTTGCATACTATGATTTCAAATTCTGAGCTTTTATGGGGTTTGTTTGTATATATGTGTGTTTCTTGTCCTTTTTCTTATTTTTTTTTTAAATTGTGTTTGTCATTTGTTTGCCAGTTGGTTTTCTTCCAAAAAGAGAAAGAGAAAGGATTAGTGGAAGAACACATAATTATATATATTATATAAATGTTTTCTAAGAGGTATTTTATCTTTTTATTTTTGTTTATCATTTTCTTCCTAAGTCTTTTACAGTATTGAGCCAATACTTGTATTGGTATAGCCATTGTTTAAGACACTGTTATCCCATTTTTCCATACATATATTAAAACCCAAGCTTTCCAGAATGCATAATAATTTATGTTTAAATAATGTACCATGAACCATTACTGGTGGGAAGAAGGGAACGATGATAAAAAAGAAGCTGCATGGTTTTGTAAGTTTTGCCATTCTCCCAACATTGCACAGGCTAGGGAAATACAGTTGGAAATTGGCCTATCTGCTGACAGTACAGAAAGAACTTAAAATTGGATTTGGGTGGAACACTTAGTGGGCGCCTTGACTGCTAGGACTCTCAATTGTTTCTTAAGCATTACTATTTCCAGTTATCATGGCTTCATTTTCTTTGTAACTTATGGATTGATGTACCATATGCATATTAGTTTCCTGAGCTATTTTTAGTTACAATTTTGGATTTGTGAATAGGGTTTTTTTTTTGTAATGTACATATTATCAGCTACGCTTGACATCTAGTATGTCTTTAATGTATGTGCAATTACATCTTCATTGTTGCCATGTTCTTTCAGTATACATACTCCTTCCTCAAACTATATATACTAAAGTATTTTATATTAGAAAAATTAGAAAAGCATTGTTTGCATTAAAAAGTAAAGTGTTTATTTGTATTTACCACGAGGCTTGCATTGTGTCTTCATCATTGTCCGTGTCCTGAGACATTTACTGGAGATACATTTTTCTGTGACAAAGCAAACCTTTATGAGTTCCTTTGATGAAAATAGAATCGTGTTAAACCTTCTCAGTTTTTCTTCTTCTGGAATGCCTTTATTTCATCTTAACTTTATAGAGATAATTTCTCCGGCTGAGCAATTCTAGGTCAACAGTTGTTTATATCCTGAACCCTGATAGAATTATTGCTTTGCCTTTTGGTTCTCACTGCTGCTGCTGCTGAAAAGTGAGCCACTGTTTGATGATATTTTTCTTGGGTTTCTATAAAAGTCTTCTTTATGCCAATGTTCCATAACTTCAGCATAGTGTGCCTCTCTCTCTCTCCTCCCTCTCTCTCTCTCTCTCTCTCTCTCTCTCTCTCTCTCTCTCTCTCTC